>NC_087224.1:1716146-1733278 GCF_015104395.2 Macrobrachium nipponense | reverse complement strand
TAATAATTCCCCACCTGGACACGTTTAGAGAATAACCAACACCTCGGAAAATCGAACCCTTTTGTATTTACTTACCCACACCTTAGCCAATCCCTGATTAACGTCCAACAAAAGACATCTCCAAAGGACTCTGGGGTATACGAAATCCCATGCCAGGACTGTGACCAATCTTACATCGGATTTACAGGTAAATCCCTTCCCCAGAGATTAATACAACACAAACGGTCAGTTAGGTATGGACAACAGAACTCGGCTATCTTCAACCATATAAATGAACATAACCATAGAATAAACTGGAATTTGTCACGTGTAATTTTTTTATAGCAGCAACTGCCGGTACAAGAGTCAAATGATGGAAGGCGGCCTTAATAAAAGAGAGGCAGTAATGAACATCTCAAAAGGAGGATGGATTTCGGACACGAGCGACCAACGTCTTCATTTGGCAACCAACCCTTAGAAGATTAGAGGAAGATTATCAGCAGGGGGTGACTTAAAATGGCTTGTTTTTGTGGATGGACCGCTTGGTATAAATACCACCTTTTCTGTGACTTTTCTCAATCATCTACCTGAAGAGGGAGACAGCAGTCTCTGAAATATAGTACTTTTTCTCTAGTTTTGGGTGTTTTATGGGTCTCCTTTTATTAGATACTATACATATATATAGATAGACTAGATAATATAATATAGTATATATATATATATATAGAGATATATATATATAAGATATTATATGGAATGATATATAGAGATATATATATATATTATATAGATATATATATATATAGATATAATATAGATAGATGTAGTATATATACATATATATATATAGTATATATAGATATACTATATATATATATATACATATATATATATGTATAAATATAGATATATATATATATATATATAGTATAGTAGGATATATATATATATATATGATAATATTATATGTATGATTATAGATATATATATATATATATATATATATATATATATATATATAATTATATATATATATATATACACACACACACACACACACATATATATATATATATATATATATATATATATATATATATATATTATAAAGATATATGCCACGAAGGAAAACAAACGAAGGAGTACTGCGAGACCTTTCGACATTATACGTCCTTCACTAAGCAGAAACTGACATACATGGGGAAAAAGACAATACAAGAAGATTCGTATAACTGACGGAATCCGACACACCTGGAAGATGAGTAACCTTCCCAAACAAGCATAAACAATGGGTGCAATTAAATGTTTAAGACAATCATCTCAGATACAAGGACAAGACAATTAAAGGATTATAGGTGACAGCTATTCAGAACTTTGGTAAACAAAACCATATTCACAATACATATTCACAATACATGTCAGACATACATTACAACGAAGATAACTCTAAGGCAACTAATTTTTATTTAAGTCTGTAATTATATCTTTGAGGTCATTCTTAAACATGCTACAAATACAAGGGTCTAAATGAAAAAGGCCACGACTAACATCTTCCAATCTTGGATGGTCTGGGATGCAGCTTAGATATTTGTCGAGCTTATTCTTAAACACATCTACGCTCACTCCTGATATATTCCTCAGATGAGCTGGCAACGCATTGAATAGACGCTGCATTGTCGATGGTGGTGCGTAGTGGATTAAAGTCCTGTGTGCTTTCATTAGTTTTCCTGGTGTAGTTTTGGGCACTATTAATCTACCTCTGCTTGCTCTTTCTGATATTATTAGCTCCATGATGTTTTCGGCAATTCCTTCTACCTGTTTCCATGCCTGTATTATCATGTAGCGTTCTCTTTTCCTTTCTAGACTATATAATTTTAAAAATTGTAGTCTTTCCCTGTAGTCAAGATCCTTAACTTTTATTCTAGCTGTAAAGGACCTTTGTGCACTCTATTTGTGCAATATCCTTTTGGTAGTGTGGGTACCATATTATATTGCAATATTCAATTGGACTTCGAATATACGTTTTATAAAGCATAATCATGTGTTCAGCTTTTTTGTTTTGAAGTGCCGTAACAACATTCCAATTTTTGCTTTGCATTTTGCTAATAGAATTATTTGATATTGCATAACATGTTCCTATTCAACATCACACCAAGGTCTTTAACTGCTTCCTTATTAGTGATTGTCTCATTATTAGGTCCACTATATGCACATAGCTTTCCTTCTTTATCTCCATAATTTATTGATTCAAATTTGTCAAGAGTTAAATACCATCCTATTTACCTCTGTCAATTCATATACTTTGTTAAGGTCTCTTTGTAGCGAGTTCCTGTCTTCATCACAATTAATTTCTCTACTTATTCTTGTGTCATCGGCGAAACTACTCGCTACCGAGTCCATAACATTACTGTCTGTCTGCAGTCATAATAACAAATAGTAATGCAGCTAACACCATCCCTTGTGGCACACTGGATATTAACTTAGCTTCATCCAATTTCTCATCGTTTGCAATAACTATCTGTTTTCTGTTGTGTAAAAATTCTTTTATCCATCTTTCTACTTTGTCCACTATATTATGTTTTCTAATTTTCTTAGCTAATATATTATGATCTACCTTGTCAAAAGCTTTTGCAAAGTCTAGATAAACCACATCTGTTTCATTTCCGCTTTTCATATTTTTGAATATGTTCTCACGGTGGACTAACAGTTGGGCTTATGTACTTTTTCTGGGTACAAAACCATGTTGTCCTTTATTAAACAAATTATTTGTTATTAAATGTTTCATAATATTTTTCTTCATTACCCTTTCATACACTTTCATAATATGCGATGTTTGACTCACAGGCCTATAATTACTAGCCTCTAGTCTTGATCCACTTTTGAAAGTAGGGGTAATATATGCTAATTTATGCTCATCATAAATCTTGCCTGTATCTAAACTTTGCCTTAATAATATTGCAAGCGGCTTTGCAATACAATGAACTACTTTCTTTAACAAAATGGCAGGGACACCATCTGGCCCCGCTGCTGATCCATTTTTAATTTCATTATAGCCTGCACAATATCGGCTTCATTAATATCTATGTCTGATAAATATTCACTATTTTCGTCCCTTATTTCTGTATCATTATCTTATATCTTTCTGCTAATATGTTGCTTATTTCCTTTTTTTTAATTCGTTAATCTCCTTTCGTTTCTTAGAGGGCCTATTTCTATTCTTCTTTTATTCATCTTTTTCGCATATAAGTACAATAGTTTGGCGTTTTGCTTGATATTTACTAGGGTTTTTTCTTCCAAGTCCTGTTTTTCATTTTCTTTTGATTGTATAATCTTTTGTTCTGCATTTTCTATCTTACTTTATAGTTCCATCACTTTCCATGCATTCTTTTCTTTTGCAAGACCTTTTTTCCACTTTCTGATTTTCTGGAACAAAATCCTTCTCTCTTGGTATGCATGACTGATATTTACTTTTCTTCTTTGGTATATATTCATCCACTATTTTCTCTAATATTTTATATAATATATCTGTATTTACCTGTATATCATCACTTAAGAATATTTTATCCCAATCTTTGTTTAATTCTTCATTTATTTCTGACCATTTTATATTCTTACTGTAAAAGTTGTATTTTCCATATCCTTTCCCCTTTTTCATCTCTTGCTTATCTCTGTTTTCACTTGCTTTGGAATAGACTGTTAATTCTAGGACATTATGGTCTGAAGTACTCGCATTATAAACTGTTATTTCTTTAACATAATTCACCTTGTTCACAAATGCTAGGTCTAAAGTATTTTCCTTTTTTTTGTTGGCAGGTGATTTATTTGTTGAATGTTGTATTCTAGTAGCATATCTAATAGCTTTTCGAATTGCCTCTTATCTTCTGCACTACTATTACTCTAATTTTTTATATGTATAAATACAACCACAATCTCCTATTCGTTCTTTCCAGTCTTCAAAAGGAAAGTTAAAGTCTCCTGATAGGAGAATAGTCCAGTCTTTGTGATTTCTACATATATCATCCAATTTTTCTATTATTATATCAAACTCTATAGTATTAGGGGGTCTATATATTAGCAAGAGAGAGAGAGAGAGAACATTAATCAGAGAATCTTACTTGCATTTAATTCTTACTAATGATGAAAGAAAGTTGCATGCTATTATTATTATTATTATTATTATTATTATTATTATTATTATTATTATTATTATTATTATTATTATTATTATTATTATTATTATTATTAATAAAATGGCTCTTATGTATCTGAAACAAACCAGACAATATATAATTAAAGATAAAATTAAAACGACGAAATCCTACAAACAAACAAACAAACAACAGACTAACTAAGGAGATAGCCACAAGCAGAGAGAAACAGAAAAAACTTAAATAAACAAAACAAGAAACTATCATACATTCCAAAATTCCAAAATCCTCACAAGCTGAAGTTTACCCAAAGGATTCCAGTCGGAATCAAACATCTTCTTGAAGGCTTTGGGTTCATATTCCAGTATTCCAGGCCGCTGGAAATACCGAGCAACCCCTTTCTGCATGGGAGATTAAAGCCTGTCTCCGATTAAGGTAGCTGCTGCGAGGCTTCGTTGTTCCAGCTTCCAGCAGGGACTGGAAATTGCTGGTTCTTCCTATTGTCTGGTTGAGGGGAATTAAGAGGGTTTGTTCAGGAGGCTGAGGAAGGTTGCGGAAAACGGTTAGGTCTTGTGTTGTACCTTGTATGTGGAGTTGTTGAACGTGTCTGGAAGGGAGGAAAGGGGAGATGTTATGTTTTGTTTATACTTATCTGACCTACCTGGCGTTGCCCGGGAAAACACTTGAAGGACGGTAAACTTGCAGGGAAAGGGGGGAAGGGTGTGATAGGGGGAGGGGGTGATAGGAGGAGGGAGGGGAAAGGGAAGGGGGAGTGGTCTGTGTTGATGGTCTGATAGACCGTTTTTTTTTTCATCCAGACTTTCAGCCTTCGAACAGTCGCGAGTTTACTGACAAGTATTAAAGAAGCGACTGTCCTCTTTACCATACAAAACTAACATCCAGACTATAATATACACTGGCTTTGTGTAAATATTACCTGAAACGTTTAAATTAACCGTCTGGAATAAACTCATGGCGTCAATAAAACCCATCAAAAAATAACCACACACACAGTGACGACTATCTGTCATTCCCACATTATTGGAACCTCTCATCCTCCGAGCTAAAAACCCCTCCAGGTACCACAGTCTCGTAAAAGTCATTTGCCTCCGACCAGCTGGATGATCATCCAATTTACTTTGGCCGAAACAGGGCGGTTATGGTCGCCATTACATTGGCACTAAACTTGTGCCTAGAGAGAGAGAGAGAGAGAGAGAGAGAGAGAGAGAGAGAGAGAGAGAGAGGGCAGCCATGATTACTTTTATTATAGTAATGATAAATTCTCGTGAAACTGTTCATTATATTGTCAATAAGAGAGAGAGAGAGAGAGAGAGAGAGAGAGAGAGAGAGAGAGAGAGAGAGAGCATAGGCTACCTTTATTCTCAACAAAATAGATTCAGGTGAAACGAGTTAGATCATTTTAGATAGAGGGACTAAAGTTGGCATTAGAGAGAGAGAGAGAGAGAGAGAGAGAGAGAGAGAGAGAGAGAGAGAGAGGCATTTTATAACCTTTGTTATTTTACAGCCTACCATAACAGATTAGAAACCAATTATAAAAGGCTTATGTAGAGATTAAGTTGGAGGTATATATTAACAATAGTTTTTGGCTACGCGATTCGATTGGTAGATATTTAATCCTTGGATGTATAAAAAATACTGTTTTCAGCCTGTGAGTAGTATTGCCTACTTATACACATACGTCATACACCAACTACACACACTTATTAAATTTTTTTTTAAAAAACCACATACTAAAAACATAGCTTAACCACCAACCACCTCTCCATTTTGAAGACGACACCCAATTTCAAATCCGTAAAAGGACCCTCCATTTTTGGCAACTCTGCAACAAGCTATTCATTTCGATGAGCGACGCACCTACGCACAAGCCCGTGCCATAAAGTTTGCAGCGGGAAACATTGCAATATTGCATCTGTGTGTGTGTGCGTGCGTGTGTCCTCAAACTCTTGGGATATTGGAAATACACTAAGGCCGAAAGAATTGTCATTACAGCTAAACTCGATGACAAGGTGGAGGTTCTCATAAAGGGAGGAATTGGCTGCCGTAGGGTTTCCCTGTTGATAGATTTGAGTTATGTGTGTGTATATACTGTATATACAAATATGTATATGTATACATATATTGTTTTATGTATCACAGGTAAAATAAAACTATAAATCTTAGAAATAAAGATGAAACTGGTTAGTATTTATACGTTTTACATTTATACATAATATTGATGTGTGTATATATATGTATACAAATATTGTTTAATATATCACAGGTAAAATAGAACAGTTTACAAATCATGGCAGGTTTCGCTCATATATGAAAGACATCTTCAAGACGATCTTTTGAAATAACGATGAAAACTGGTTTAGTAGTTATAAGTGGTACATTTATACTTGGCGTTGATACGTGTCTTTATACATACATACATATATATATATACACACACACACACACATATATATATATATATATATATATATATATTATACATATATTGTTTTATATATCACCGGTAAAATAAGAATTTATAAATCCTGGCAGGTTTCGTTCCTTATATCAATGACATCTTCAAGATGATGTTTTATAGAGATGATGAAACCGGTTAGTACTTATACGCGTTACATTTATACATGTCATTGATACACACACACACACACACACACACACACACACATATATATATATATATATATATATACATAAAAATGTTTATGCACAGTTCATAAAAATGCAAAAACAATTATCTCCCTCAATTCCACTCAAAAAGGTGCCAAGTTCTTCCTCACTGCAAATGGTTTTGCGCCTCATTGTATAATGAGTGAATGTGAAGCTATATATATATATTATTATAGTTATTAATTATTCATCCCTGTAGGCGGGACCATTCATTAAAACAAAAAATTAGACCTCTAATTTTATCGCAGGCATAACCTTTGCCAAGATAAAATACCACGCGGAAATTTTTTATGCACGGAAACCACCATTAAATTTGTTAATGACGTGGAATTTTAGAGAGAGAGAGAGAGAGAGAGAGAGAGAGAGAGAGTTGGGGGTTATGGGGGTAAGGGGGCGGCTTTTGTTGTTCATGAGGAAATATTTATCGCAATGAATTATCCAGGATTTATGTGTTTCGTTTAATGAGATCTTTTTGTTTGTGCTGTTTCATGCTGGATATTTTTTTTGCGTGGTAAGTGGAGATGTTGCTATGGCAACCAGAGTTTATTATATATATATATATATATATATATATATATATATTATATTATATATATCTATATATATATATATATATATATCCAAATTCATACATGTAGAATTTACCCAGTAATAAATAGCCTTTACATACAACTTAGAAAAATCTTTTCATATAAGAAAAAACTTTTACCATGAATATTTAAAAAAAAAGGAAAAAGTAATATTGACGTTAACATAACATGAGTTTAAAATTCACCAAAGAAAAAATGATTAAAAGTAAAGGGGTGAAAAAGAAAGATTTTAAATCTTTTATTACCGTCAGCCAAAGCCAAGACTCGGATATTGAAATCAGGGTCAGGCAGATTTTGTGTATTTTTATGGATGATAGTTGATATTGTATGCATGTATTCGTGACCTATGTATGTATGTATGTATGTATGTATGTACATAATATTTATATATAAATGTATAATTGTTCAGCCTTCTAACATTCTTCTCAAACGATTAATAGATTTAAAAAAAAACCTTTCTTTTGAAAGTAAGTGTTTTAACTTGGAAACACAGAAGAAAGCAATGAATCCCAAATCCAGGCTAAAGATAAGTCTAATCATCATGTGAGTGTACTGAATCACTCATCCTTTTGATGTCAAATTTTTAGTGGACATCACTGACACAAGAGTCAAACTATTTCGTCTTGAGATATGCATTGTTTATCTTCTTCAATATTTGCCTGTTTTGGATTAAATACTACATAAGAATGGTCCTATTTGTTGGAAAATATATTCTAAAATTAACCTAAACTGAATATTTTTTAATTGAAGTATGAAAAAATTATTGCATTTTTATCTGTGGAAAATCTGTGTAGGTGAATCTAACCACCAGATATATAAGACAGAAGGAAAAGATAAGTTTATGTAGCTTAGTACATAAAGATTTAGTTTGTTTACGAGATACTGAACAAACAGAACAAACAGGTGTTAACGTCAAAGCAATAGTTTGCCGGTGGGGGGAAATAATGGATGAATCTTTGTGGACAATGAAATTAAAGTGAAATCATATATTTGAGATTTATAGGCCTAGAAAATCTGTAAAAAAAAAATGAGTGACACCTAAGGCGATTACCGTCAGAAAGACAAACCAATAACCTTTCCAGGTGTCAGGATGGCATCCCCCAGTCCCTAACAGAATCCCCCCCAATCCCTAATCCTTCCCTAATCCCAATCAGCGATCCAGAACACTCACTCTCTCTCTGTATCTCTCTCTCTCTCTCTCCTATGTCTTTGCAATCGTGTCGCCTGTAATGGGATTAATTTGTTTCGTTTCCCCTCTACTCCTTTGCTTCTCGATGATAGGCCAATTAACACTGCTATTTGTCCTTCCCCAAGTGCCGAAAGAGGTGGTGGGGGTGGGGGGAGAGAGGTAGGGGTGGGGGGTGTGTCCTAGGAAGGAGGAAGAGGCAATAGGAGGATGGAAGAGCTGTAGTAGTATTGGCTCGCGAAATTACTCGCCTCTGATTGGATTCGAAACTTATTGTTTGGTTTTGATGGCGCCAGCAGGTTTCTCCGGGGCGCTGTTTGCAATTCTTCTTCTTCTTCTTCTTCTTCTTCTTGTCCTGTCTGGTAGAGCACGATGATGTTGTTGCATTCTCACTGCTGCTCTTGTTGTTGTTACTTTTCTCGTGGCCACATAGATCTGGTCCTGTGCCAGACATCTAGAGGATTAGATTCTTCCTATATTTCATCCACAAAAATCTATGCCTTGTTATCTTGATGAATGTGATTCTTGTACTCGAATACAATGAGGATTTTTTTTTCACCTTGTTGCTTTCGTTTTCAATTGGCTTTTGGCCGGCACGGGCTCTTGTTGTGGAAAATATATTGTCCTCAGTGTTGTAATTGCTTCTATATGAATATTTTTATGCAAGAATGGAGTTATTTATTTTTGAATTAGCCTGAGAAACCATTCAAAGAGATGTTATGAGTGGAGGATTAGGTTGACATAATATTTGTTTTTAAAATTATATGAAAAGTTATTTTCAAACTAATAATAATGATAACTAAACAAATAATTACATATTATTATTATTATTATTATTATTATTATTTATTATATTATTATTATTATTATTATTATTATATTATTATTATTATTATCAGACAGTGTAGGTGTTTTCAATAGACTATCTAAGTAACAAATAAAATCACCATACATACAAAAGAATCTTAAAAAGAAATTTGAACGTAAAGTAGTATTAACCATAATATATCCTTTGCATTACTGGAAGGTATATATTGATGTGGATGCGTAATGTATGCATAAATAAACAAAATTTATGATTTTTCTTTTTGAGATTAAAAATTATCCTTCGCAAAGCTTCTGTGAAAATAAGTCATAAAGAAAGCTTGAAAAAATTCCTATTTTTTTCTGACATTGTAACCATTCTCAATTATGAAAAAGATTTATAATTGCTTGAGGCATCGCTGGCATAACTTATACCTAGAATTTTTTTTTTTTTTTTTTTTTTTTTTTTTTTTTTTTTTAGAATATAGGCCATATGAATTTCATGTATGCTAACTAACAAACCTTGAAAAAAAAGAGTGCTTGCTTTACCTTATGGTTATGTGTACTTAGGGGGTCCAATTTATTCCGATTTTCATAATTAATTTCTGTATTTTATGAGCTTTCCTTGAGGCATTATATTCCCAGGGGGTCTGGGCCCCCTCAAAATATTTTATGATATTCCCCTGTATTTATTTTTGCTATTTATTTTGAACTAGTATGAATGTGCCTTGTAAAGGATGAATGAATATCATTACTGCCTTAGAAAGTCACCCTGAACACTTATTGTATTCATGTTCATAATCCTATTTATTGAGGTTGATTACTTCCTTAAGTATCTGGTATTGCATGAGGCGTCTAAACAGAATTAATTGGACAACAATCATTGATTGAAATGTGCATAAATAAAAGTATTGTTCGAGAGCACTGACTTTAATTCAGATTTGTTTTGGTTAACTCTCTGGCATGGGGTCTTAATCTTTTGATGACTCCAGACCCCCACATAATTGCCCAATATGGTTCCATACCCCCTTTGCTCAAGTCCACTTGAGTCCTATTTGCTGACAGTATCACTTAATATACTTAAATACGTACTTCAGGTATTAGCTAGGAACAAAACATGATAGAAAATCAAAAGCATTTATAATTTTATATAACAAAATGTAACCAATTATACATTGCACATTAACACATTAAGATTTAATCTATAGAAATATCCAGAGATTACGTCCCATACCCCCAACATGTGGTTCTCCCACCCCTGAGGGGGTTATGGATACCCCCTTATTAAGAGCCCCTGCTCTTATGTGATACAGCTGAAAGCTTTTAAAAGTAATTCAGTAAGACCTCTCACTAGAAAACAAACATCAAGTAGGACAATCTGAATTTAACCTTAAATATAAGAAAATATTTCGTGGCAGTTTTGTCATAGGAGCAAAATATTGCTTTTTTCTAAGTAAATATATTTGCTAATGTTCAAAGATAGCTCTGCTTAACATTAGAGTAATATTAATTCGCTTTATTCAGCACTAAAGGCAAAAATACTCTTAAAAATAATGTATAGAGGAACGTATTATTTTTAGGATTGTATACTAGAATAAATTTTTGACAGAATCTTAAACCTTGTAAAGGAGTAGCAGTTTTACAGTGTAATGTGGATCACTGATTCAGCTTCATAAAGATATTTAGTTAAATGAAAAAAAATTCTTGGGATAAAAAAAAAATCTTAAAAAAACTAAGGACATAACCCAAACATGAAGCAAAGGTTAAGCAAACGAATCTGAAACCCCCCCTCCCCCTAAAAGGGGGCTGGGGGGCCGGGCGAAGGAAGGACTATAACCCAATCTTGTCAAGTGACGTAAGAGCCTATCAGCCTCCCCTACTCCCTCCCTCCCCACCCCTATTCCCGCCCCATTCCCCCCCCACCCCACATCCAAGTCAGCCAGAAGGAGCAGTTCCTCAGAAATATATTTCCCCCTTTTGAAAAAAAAGGGGACTTGGTGGAATGTGTCTCCATCCAAAGGGACCTTTTCTGAAAAGGGTCTCTAACATAATCTCAGAAGGGTCTCTCTCTCTCTCTCTCTCTCTCTCTCTCTCTCTCTCTCTCTCTCTCTCTGAGTATAAATTGGCATTTTCTCACAGCTGGGATCCAGAACTTCGAGGGAAGGAGTTGAATCGAAAGAGATTAAAACTTTGATAGATTTCTCTCAGAGCCAGAACAGTTAGGAATGGATGTTGTTTCTCTCTCTCTCTCTCTCTCTCTCTCTCTCTCTCTCTCTCTCTCTCTCCTACTACCCCAGTACTCCAAGGACGAGGGCTCTGCCCCCTCCTACTCCCCACCTTCCTAAAGAATACTAAAAAAATACAAGGCCTTTTATTATACCAAACACCACATAAATTAGTACCTTACTTCATACCATATTTCCCCACTCAGCAGTTATTCTTGAGTGTGGGAGACGGGGAGATCATGTCATATATTTGGGGTATTAGTATGGAGAGGGGGGGGCTCTACTCCTTTCTTCTACTCCTCCCCATAGGAAACTCCAAATACGTGGCATCTACCTCTTTCACCCCCCCCCCCCCGAAAAAAAAAGCCCCTAGATGAGTACCATCTTCTTTCTTTGTACCATTGCATCTTGTTTCTTCTTTATGCTACGGATCCTATACCCTAGGGACTAGGGGTCTACCCCCTCCTAAAATTCCCCCCTCCCCCTAAGGAACTCGAAATGCAATGAATCTACCAGCCCCTTCCACAAAACCAACCATTATCTCTCGTTTTCACTTGGTCCTACGAATCCTAGAACCTAAGGACAGGAATTCTAAACCCTTCATCCTCCCCTCCCCTTGCTAATACCCCAGAACCACCCCAAACCCCTACATTGATTCATTACCCCTTACCTTCCTCAGTACCTATCCATACCCCAGGGACACCTGATAATCTTGACTTAAACCTTCTGCTCAGACGCCAAGATAATTGCCAATATTTGACAACTGAAGTGTAGGGTCTGATTTTTTATTTGTCTAAATTTTTTGGTGGAAGATTGTATGATTATTCATTTTTGTTCAGTGGGGCGGATCCCTTTACTTTATCTTCTAATTGCTGGGAAGGGGAATTAAGTACGAAGTTTATACTAAGGTATTTTTTTTGTACGTGATCTCAGCTAACGGTTTGTTTTATTTTATTTTATTTTTTTGCAATTCAAAGTTAAATACACGTTGAATTTGCCTTATTTTTTAATGTTAATCATAATTCATTTACAACGCATTTATTCTAAGGCGAGTAACATAAAGCAAAAGAATGCCAAGTACTAATTATATAAAAGATATGAAATTATTGATTGGAACAAGATATGTAAGCATATTTTAACCTTTATTTCAATTATATAAAAATAATCACTTAATCAGTTAATCAAAACTAGCATTAAAATGATATTAAAAGCAACCTATTGAAGGAAAAAGGTTTATAATAATAGAATATAGAGCTAAGTATCCGGGTCTGTGGGACCTATACCTTTCAACAGTAAGTTAGAAGGACCCATTAATGTGTTTTTTGAACATAACACAAATAGGTTCCATTTATATGTTAATCAGCCCTATTTTCCATTTCGTTTCTGGGTCATACACGTCATTCAGTCCACAAACAAAAGGTTGTCATCACTTTATGCTTAATGAAATGACCGTTTTTGAATAATAAATGGTATTGAATTTTAATGGAGGTTTTTATTTTTGTTCAAAATTCATGACACTTTTTTTTTATTTAATTTGTGTTTGGTAATACGTATATAGCCAAGCATACATATGCATGCATACTGTATATATATATATATATATATATATATATATATATATATATATATATATATATATATATATATATATATATATATATATATATATATATATATATATATATATATATATATATTTATTTATTTATTTATTTATCAATATATATATATATATATATAATATATATATACATACGTATATATATATATCATATATATATATATATGTTATATATATATAGTATATATATATATATATATATATATATATATATATATATATATATATATATATATATATATATACATATATATATATATATATATATATATATATATATATATTATATATATATACATATATATGTATATAGTTATATATATATATATATATATATATATATATATATATATATATATTACATTATATACTATATATAATATATATATATATATATTATGATATATATATACATATATATATAATATTATATATTATATATATATATATACATTATTATATACATTATATATATATATATATTATATCATTATATATATACATTATATATATCATTATATATGATATATTATATATATATGCTTCATATATATACATTATATATATATATATATACATTATATATATACATTATATATATATATATAATATAATGTATATGTATATATGTATATGTATATATATAGTATATATATATATATATATATATGTATATATATATATATATATATATATATATATATATATATATATATAATATATATATATATATATATATATATATATATATATATATATATGTATATATTATACCCGATTCTCATTTTTAATACGAATTACATAAAACAGAAGTAAAGCTTATATTATTACTTGTAACACGAAGATAATCTACATCCCTGACGTATATATACTAGAGTCTGATCCTGAAAAAAAAACCATAAATCACAGAAAACAGAAATATTCATATTAATATTTTTACCAACAAGATTTAATGTCGAGTATATTTCCCCCTGCCAACTTCCCTTCATAATTAAACTTCATTTTTTCCCTCCACGGTTTATTATTTGAGAATTTTGTCCAGTGGAAAAGACACAGTTAATTATTGGTCAGATAGTTTAAGACGTGTTTCAAAATCCTCTCGCCACTCGACTGATGTTTTTGTGGGGCCGTCGACCTGGAGATGAGAAGGGAGGAATTCTTAATGAGGCAATGTGTCAGTCCTTATTATTCAGTGTGTATTAATATATATGTAGGTTTGTGTATATGTATTTAATATCTGTTAATGATAGAGCCATATATTTAGTAAATTTTAACTTTTTTAATTTGGACATGTAGAAAATCAGTACGTTCATATTTACCATGAATAATTAAACAAATTTTAGCAAAATGTTATCTTACTTTTTATTTGGATATGTAGAAAATCAGTATGTTCAAATTTACCATGAATAATTAAAAAAAACTATTCATCTATGGAAAGCCTATGCATTTTTGTTTTGCAATTTAGTACGTTCAAATATATCATTAATTATTTAGAAAAAGATAATATTCATCTAATAAGTAGGCTACAAATTTTTCATTAGCAATTTAGTTTTATAATTTAATCATTTCTGTATATCGTAGGTTACCTGATCAGAGTTGGCTTTATTTCAAACATCTATACTTGATTTTGACAATTTTGGTGGCAAAACCGAAGATAAAATTGTAAAGTTGTCTTGGGAATACCTCAGTCCGCTGCTGAGTTGTCAAGGTTATGGAAAATTGATAAGAAGTTTTCTTAAATTTTAAGCAAAGTATCGTTTAAGCTCAGAGGTACGTTTTTAATCCTTCATTTGCATGAAAGAAGAATCTCCTTTGGAACTAATGCTCGGCTCTAAAGAATGTATTAAGTCCATCAGAAATCTGATCAACTTTTGCTTGAGAATATATTGTGTTTAGAGGTTTGGCTCATTTTAATAAGACACAAAACTGAAGATGATTTCTTTCGTAAGGACCTGAACATAGTGGATTGGTTTGAACTAAATAATATGCAGTTATGTATAAGTATACCTTTGTGAGCTTCATTTTCATGGACGATAATTATTATCAGATTTTGGAAATGATTTGAAAGACAAATCTTATATATGAGTGGATGTTTGTGTGTATGTAGGTATGTATGTTGGTTTGTAGGTTTATGTGCTATAGAAATCCGAACCGCTTGACCGATCTAGATAGAATTTGGCACGTGGGCCATCGTTTGACCCAACTTCGATAACAGGGTAGGTTTCAAACCTGTATACCCTACCCTCTTCCCTTACCCGAATCCCCCTTCCCTCCTTCCCTTTGCAATTTAGAAATTTATGTGGTAAATAAACTCTACGGTTTAAGCACACTCCATTTCATATGTTTGAGACCATAGACATATAGTATTGAAAATGCATTTCAATAACCACAACGCTATCTGGATAAAAGGGACAGCCAGCATATTAATGCCCGGTTAAAGGTGACTGACAGTACACTAATACCTGGATAGAAGGGACTACTATTTCTCTTTTCCCCTCCCCCTACACGAAGACAGCCAGTCAGAGTTTACCCGGGGAACGCCGGGTTGGTCAGCTAGCAATACATCAATTCAAAACTTGATTTTCGTTCTTTAGGAAAGTTCAAAGCTCAGAGTTTATCTGGGGAATGCCGGGTTGGTCAGCTAGCAATACATCAATTCAAAACGGTATTTTCGTTCCTTAGGAAAGTTCAAAGCTCAGAGTTTACCCAGGGAACGCCGGGTTGGTCAGCTAGCAATACATCAATTCAAAACTTGATTTTCGTTCCTTAGGAAAGTTCAAAGCTCAGAGATTACCCGGGGAACGCCGGGTTGGTCAGCTAGCAATGCATCAATTCAAAACTTGATTTTTGTTCCTTAGGAAAGTTCAAAGCTCAGAGATTACCTGGGGAACGCCGGGTTGGTCAGCTAGCAATACATCAATTCAAAACGGTATTTTCGTTCCTTAGGAAAGTTCAAAGCTCAGAGTTTACCCGGGGAACGCCGGGTTGGTCAGCTAGCAATACATCAATTCAAAACTTGATTTTCGTTCCTTAGGAAAGTTCAAAGCTCAGAGATTACCTGGGGAACGCCGGGTTGGTCAGCTAGCAATGCATCAATTCAAAACTTGATTTTTGTTCCTTAGGAAAGTTCAAAGCTCAGAGTTTACCCGGGGAACGCCGGGTTGGTCAGCTAGCAATGCATCAATTCAAAACGGTATTTTTGTTCCTTAGGAAAGTTCAAAGCTCAGAGTTTAACCGGGGAACGCCGGGTTGGTCAGCTAGCAATACATAAATTCAAAACGGTATTTTCGTTCCTTAGGAAAGTTCAAAGCTCGGAGTATAATTTGTTGCTAATATAAAAGAAACTACAGGTCTGAAGAAAGTATTTATATAGGGCAGCTCAAGGCTGAGGAAAAAAGTAGAATTTCTTTATATAAGAGTTCAAAGCTCAAAAAGGTTTTTTTTTTTTTTTATAGAAAACAACAAATTACATTAAAATTATTAGAATCTCTTTATGATTTCATCCTATGACAGTTCCTGTCAAAAGTGAAGGACCTAAATTTAGGCAAACAGCAAATCATAAAAAATATACTGCCCACTTTCAAACCTTGGCCACTAAGTCTCTCTCTCCTCTCTCTCTCTCTCTCTCTCTCTCTCTCTCTCTCTCTCTCTCTCGAGTATACACTGGGTATTCCCATCGAAACCTTTGGTGCAGCTCTCTCCCCCATCCCCCTTCCGCCCAAGGACACACACACACACACACACACACACGCACACACAAACACAACGTATTGATCTATAATTGAAAGTAAACAGCTGTGATTGAAACGTGTCTTGCTCATGTTTGGTTTCTCTTAAGCCGTCGCGTGGTAACAAACCCTGGTTCTTGTAATCCCTTGTTCTCGGTTGTGT
>NC_087224.1:1707233-1709733 GCF_015104395.2 Macrobrachium nipponense | reverse complement strand
TCCATTGTGGTTTACACCTATTTTCATCTTTTTAATAAAAAGTTGGAACAGGTTGAAACGAGAGAGAGAGAGAGAGAGAGAGAGAGAGAGAGATTCTTAAGTTTTACCTTCCTACTGCCACATTGATTCATTAATGACTAGATTGTATCACCATTTTTACGAGAGAGAGAGAGAGAGAGAGAGAGAGAGAGAGAGAGAGAGAGAGAGAGAGAGAGGTTCTTAAGTTTTAACATTCCTACCGCCACATTGATTCATTAATGTCTAGTTTATCACCATTTTTACGAGAGAGAGAGAGAGAGAGAGAGAAAGAGAGAGAGAGACTCGTCCAAAGGAATTCGATGCTAAACGAATCCATTAGCGAGGGCAAAACCCAGAATAAAAATGATCGCCAAAATAAAGAGAATGGAAGGTGAATTGTGGGACTTCCAAAGAGCACAAGGCCACACAACCTCGAATAAATAATGTTTTACGGCTTTCCCTTATTGTAATGTTACGCGTTCCCGATAATCATTCGCCATAGAGAGGGAATTATGGGTAGCGTGTCTAGTGGTTTATGTACGTGAATGGTCGTTTTGTTTGTATAAGAGGAGAAATGTATTGTGTGCTATAAATTACATACGAGCCGCTTTAAAAGTATTTTACGAGATGCGATGTACGTTTCTGTTTTCCCCTAGAGGAACAACAACAGTAGGGAAAGCAACAGAAAGAACAGGAGAAAACAGCAGCAGAGTCTATTTAGAGATAAGAGTCTTCAACCTCGAATGTAACAAGACCTTTTATCAAGAGCCGTTTCCTGCTATAAATAGTATGATTTACAGGAAGGTTTCTTCGCAAGACCGGTCCGGGAAAGCGATGTGTCTACAATGAGAGGATGAATTATGGTCTGAGAAGTTGTGGTGGGCGTTGTTCTTTTGTTTTGTTTTTTTAAACTGATGTCCTCTTTTATTGCATTTCTTTTTATTCACCAAGGATCGTCAATAATAATTCTTTTAAATGCTCAAAATCAAATTCACCTATTTCTATTGTTATTTAATCTCGCAACATATTTTTATTCAAGTATTTATTTAAAGATATTGTTTAAAAATTTAATACAGAATTCAATTTACCCAAGGAATAATTTAAACCCAAAATTGTGTGATAAGAAGAAAAAATATCAGGAACTAAAAGACAAAATAATAGCAAAATTAATAAATGAATAAAAAAAGTAACAGGTTGAATATTTAGGTTTTCATGTTATAATTTCAAACAGAGAGAAAATAAAAGCAAGGTAGAAAGATAAAGAAAATATTATGCAAAAAAGAAAAAAGAAAGTATAATAAAAGACAGAAGACGAAAAGGATACATAAGAAAACAGCGCAAAAGAGAAAATATAAAAAAATGGAACAAAAGGCTAAGAAAAGACACAAATAAAACAAATAAAAAAGAACAGTCAACAAACCTTATCAGATCTCCCCACATCTGCCTTATTTGGGATACGTCACTTCTGATGATATATTTGCTACGTGTTGAGAAATTGCAATTTTACTGATGAACTCGACTCTCTCTCTCTCTCTCTCTCTCTCTCTCTCTCTCTCTCTCTCTCTCTCTGGGAGAGGTAAAGGGAGAAAGGGGGGGGGAGGGGGAGAACCGAGAGGGTTTTATAGCTAGATTCTCAGCTCGGATTATAAAGAACAAATACGTGAGGAAATCGTCAGAATATAAATATACTGCCTGGTGTCTTTTTTTCAGAAAGGTTTATGGATATATATATATATATATATATAATATATATATATATATATATATATATATATATATATATATATATATATTTATATATATATATATATATATATATATATATATATATATATAATATATATATATATGTAAGGCCTAGGGTTTTTGATTAATAATGTATTGTCTATGTGTTCCCTTTGACCTATGGAATGTGGAGAACAGTGCAGAGGTAACGACCTGAGAGTAGCTGATGAATGAGTTTCTGGGGGTGGCGTGAGATAAAAATGCTTAGTTTGAAAAGTCAATGTACTGAGTTTATGAACTCTTCTCAAAGTGCCTTTGTGAAACTGGATGCAGCTAGAACCGTGAGGCGCTAACGAAGTGTGCGTTCGTATGTGCGTGTACGCCTCTTTCTGTTAAAACAGTGTCATACCCAAGCCTATGGGGGATTTTGACAGAGGGTCTTCAAGTCACAGGCAAGATGCCGTGGCATTCGCCGGGAGTTTTTTATTAAGTGTTTATAGTGATCCGGCTGTTTGGGTAAGTGTTGAGTTACTTTAGCCAAAGAGTGGCTTATTATCTGTTTGACATTTTTATGATAATATCCAATGTTTCACCTATGATTGTCAATCTTGTGTGTGTACTTACCGGGATGTGTTCTGTATCTTTGAAACAGACGATTCTGGTACTCCTGGAGGAGAAGGACAAAGGATTCCTAGAGGGGTGTAGACTTTTTTGGTGACTAGACAATGTACGATTTTGGGGTTTTTTGAGTTAGTCT
>NC_087224.1:1694733-1704733 GCF_015104395.2 Macrobrachium nipponense | reverse complement strand
AATAACATCCCCATTCATGAAGGAAAACTAGTAAATCTTGTCGTCGTGATACATAGTACTACAACCAGACATTCACATTCTATCTACCAGATCCCTATGAACGAATCCATTTGAGAAATTCCAATTACTTCGGACATATATCGTGTTTTTAAGTATCTGAACGGTTTTGATTTGCAGTTTTAACTTATATGATATAATTTGCAGTGTATTTTCATATTCTAAAGTAAATTTAGCGATATTATGTCTTTCAGTAGAAACAAATGGGAAATTCGATGAACGAAAGCTAATGGAAACTGTATCTTCACTTTTATTGTCGAGTGTACAATGAATAAGTGAAGAGTCTCGAAGTCCGCTAAAATATTCACGAAGCCTTTTCCAGGAACATCCAGATAAAAATGTGTCCCGTACAAAGGGAATTCCTTTTTCCTGTGTCGGTCTCCGTTTTCTATAAGTTGTGTCACCGCATCTCGTTTTCCTTATCCAAGTTTTTGTTGGGTTTGTTTACATTTCAGGAGTATGTGAAGTGGATAAGACTAATCTTCTGCGTTAGGTGAATTAATCCCGCGAATTCAAGACATTTTCATTATGAATTCAGTCAAAAGAATAGTTTTAAATTATTCACACGTCAGAAGGCCTCGAGGGGGAACTACGATAACACGACCTATTCATTATTTATTTACTGGCTCCAACGCTAACTTTTAATAGGCTCTATGACCAAGACGAAGGCGAATAGACAGGCAATAGAATAGCTTTTTGTTCAATTTTGGAGCCTCTGTCGTCACGCATCAAGGATGCAGAAAAACGTTTTCCTAAAATGATTTAATAGGTGATTTCATACATTTGTTTTTTAAAAATATTGGTAAATACCTTTTCCAACACCATTTGGGTCTTAAACTTGGACTTAACTTTTTTTTGTGAAATAGCTATCATAAATGAAAGCTTATATATTTATATATAATATTATATTTAAATATATATATATATCTTATATATATATATAAAACAAAAAAAGCTTTCATTCATGATAGCTATTTCACAAAAAGCTCTCAAGTCAAAGTTAAGACCCCAAAGGTAGTTGGAAAAAGGTATTTACCAACATTCTTAAAAAACAAATGGATGAAATCATCTATAAACCTCGTTTAGGAAACAGTTTTTCTGTACCCTTGAAGTATATATATATATATATATATATATATATATATATATATATATATATATATATATATATATATACCTAACCGAAGAACAAATGAACGCTTCAATCCCTTGACAAACTAATGAATGATTTACTAACTTCCCTTCCTATTTCAAAAATGTTACGAATCTCGGAGACGTCTAAGCTTTGAATAAATCACTGCGTCTGAATTCTATTTAGATGTACAAAGACGGTGGTATTGCTTTTGCTGGGGGCAATATCAAAATGAGGAGTTCACTTCCTGATTTAGCACATTATAATAATAATAATAATAATAATAATAATAATATTAATAATAATAATATATATTATTATATAATGATATATAATGATATAATATGATATTATATGAATAATTAATTATTATATATTATATATGTAATATGTTGTTAATAATAATAATAATATAATAATAATTATATGATTATATTATTATTATTATTAATTAATAGTAGTAGTAGTAGTAGTAGTAGTAGTAGTAGTAGTAGTAGTAGTAGTAGTAGTAGAAAGAAAAGCAGCTGCAAAAACCAACCAAAACAGAACCTCAGCCTCTCAAATAAAAAAAAAATTGAGACGAAAAATCAGGAAGAGACAAAAGTCCTCAAACGGAGCCTAAGAAGACGTTTTGAAGTTGATGACGTCACGGCATCTCCAAAGCCACAGTTGAGTACCTCAAGTCAGCAAATACTATTATCTGGTGGGGATGGGGGAGGGGAAGGCAGGAGTCGTTTGCAATCAGCTAGCTCTCTCTCTCTCTCTCTCTCTCTCTCTCTCTCTCTCTCTCCTTCTCGTTCCCAAACCTACTCGACCCTCCTGTTAAGCATGATCTATCAGCTCATCAAACAAGCATTGAGAGATCCTCTTGGTGCGATCTTTCTTCTTCTTCTTTTTCTTCTTCTTCTTCTTCTTCTTCTTCTTCTTCTTCTTCTTCTTCTTTTCTTCTTCAGGGGATGTTTCTGCTTGTATATTTCTGGGAAATTTTAATGCAAGGCTTGTCACTTTTTTTATGGGGGGGTGGGCGGGGGGGTGTTTGGGCTACTTGACCTAAACATGGAATGATTTTGTGATTGATTTCTTATTGTTTATAATTTAGGGGGCTTGTTTTTTTCTATATTTAAGTAGATATTGATAAATTTATACTCTAGTTTAGTTCTCTTCCTTGTTTTCTTCTATATTTAAATAGACATAGGTAGATTTATACCTCAATTTATTCCTCTTAACTGCTTTCGTTCTATGGCTTTTGAAATACTTAAATAAATATTGTTAGATTCAAGTTCAAATTTAGTTTTCTAACTACTGTAGTTCCAACTTTCCCAATCTTGCTTCACTGACTTTGAATAAAGGACGTTTTATCATACAAAAATCATTCGAGCAACACTTTTCCGTTTGAGCCTTTGATTGCATATTTAATGCCTCAGATACTAAAGTTACCCTCATACCTAATTCAGTCCATACACCTCAAAAGAAGTTTAGTTTTCTGTCTTCTTCGAACTTTCATCGTTGTACCGAAATATAGTTTAGTTAACTTACACTTTTTAGCCTCGTCATTTCTGTGGGGTTTGTGTTTTGTTCATTTGCAAAGTTTATTTACAATGTTTTGTTTATTTACAATAATTTTCTTATAGGATCTTCTCGAGATTTTATCATAGGTCAAACTTTTTCATCTGTGCCCAAATGTTTATGGTTGAATTTGAGTTTGGTTTATTTAAGATTTGTTTATATTATCTTCTTGATAATTTATCTTAGAATATCCAGTGTTCAACTTTTTTCTCCTAGAATATTTATAGTAGAATTTCCTAACATTTTACAGACTTTTATCATTTATTCAGTCTTGAATTTTTCTTTTTATTCCATAAATTTGAAGGTATACATTTCGAGAATATTTATATGAAATTTAAACATTTATTATTATTATTATTATTATTATTATTATTATTATTATTATTATTATTATTATTATTATTATTCTATAGATATTTAAGCCACTTGTAATTCAAAATGCACGAATAATTGTGGTAATTATTTGTATAAACTACAAGGTGGAACCTGCTCTCTCCCATTCCCCTACCAACCCCGCCCCAACCGGAGCGGACAAACAGGTTTTCTTGAGGAGCGTGGATGTCTCCTCTACCCTCCTGTTCCCCCTTCCTACATCGCCCCAAACGGGGTAGACAAACAGGTTTGCAGGAGGAGGGTGGATATCACCCCTACCCTCCTGTTCCCCAACCTACATCGCCCCAAATGGGGCGGACAAATAGGTTTGCAGGAGGAGGGTGGATGTCGACTCTACCCTCCTGTGTCCCTTACCAACCCTGCCCCAACCGGGGCGGACAAACAAGGAAGACGTCAGCAATTCACCCGAGTTAAATGATTCTGAAAATCGAGACGAAAGGGACATAAGTCCCTCTTAAATTGAAATATCTGAAGGTCTTTTAAAACTAAAAAAAAAGCTAACCTGATAACGCTTATCGGAGAGCCGAACGAAACGCAGGTATTCTATTCTGACATAAATCACTCTCTCCTGATAAACTCCTTAAGCTCGACAAATTAGCCAGACCATCTTTTCGACTGGCGGTGGCTTTATCAGACATCAATCCTGGAATGGAGTCCTGGAATGGAGTCCTGGAATGGAGTCCTGGGAAACGACTGGGAATTCAGGGATAAGAGAGTTCATGTCCAGTGAGCTAAATATCTCCCTGATCATCGCAACTGACAATTTACTTAAAGGTTTCGTGAATAAAAGACATTTTGGTTTAGCGTAGATAGCCTGGTCATGGCAGACTTTCATAAAATATCACGTCTCTTTCAAGTTACAACTCCATAAAAAAGACGTATTTCAGCTTCTCGAAATGATTTGTGAATCTCTGATTGAATTCACGATGGTTCGTCGGTATGTGGGAGTATATATATATATATATATATATATCATAATATATATATAATATATATATATATATATATTATTATATATATATATATATGATAACATATAGATATATATATAGAACTGTGTGTGTATATGTATGCACAAATATATATGTTTTATATATTATATACATATACCTATGTAGAATATGCATCACAATAGTAAATCTATATTTCTAGGATTAAATACTTTTAGATTAGGTGTCACCGAAGACAGAAATTTACATAAAAGGAACTAGAATATGTTAAAACATGACAAGAAGAAATCTATAACAAACTCAGCAAGTAAAAGCAGCTAGCAGCCCCAAAGATCTGTCCGTGGAAATCCTAAAAAAGAGTATTTACAAAATATACAAAAAAAAGAGAAGACGCTACGTAAATATGTGCGAACACTTCCCTTCCCAAGTAAGGAGCTTTTGCCAAGAGATTTGTCCATAATTGATTCGTAAGAGAGACGGACGAGGAAGGGGTGATTTTAGAATATATATATATATATATATATATATATATATATATATATATATATATATATATATATATATATATTAAAAGGTTCGTACTGCACAAGAACAGCGTTCTAATGTTTAAAAGTTTAACAGAAACAAAAAAAGCCGTCTTTATTAACAGGGAACAGCGTTTTCTATGTGTTGGAAAAGGTCAATAACAACATTATTGACAGGACAAAATCGTAGATTTCTACTGAATGCTTTAGTTCAGATCGCTGGCCGATGGGTACTACACATATTGGTTGGTGTTGACTGCGTTTTCATGGGTTATTTAAACGTGTCTGTGTGTGTGTCCGTGTACCTGTGTTTGTCTTACGTGTCTGTTTATGTATGTGTCTGTCTATCGGCGTACGTGCTAGCATCTAGTGTCAATATATCTGCCCAGTGAGAGAGAAAGAAAGAGAGAGAATTTTGCTGTCAATACATAAGCACACACACACGCACACACACACACATACACACACACACACACACACACAGAGAGAGAGAGAGAGAGAGAGAGAGAGAGAGAGAATCATAATCCCCCAAGATAAAAAGAGTTCTCATCCTACAAAAGATATATGAACAGCTTTTTTTTTTCTTTCCACCCTCGTATCTGAGAACGAGGCACGAATACTCGACACACAGAGAGAGAGAGAGAGAGAGAGAGAGAAATTCCCCATAGGTTCCATAACTCCTCTATATGGGAAGGGAATGCCGTCCTAATGGACAGATCCTACGGTAATCTCGAGGAATCTCCCATTAAGACGAAGGTTCGCGTCGACGGTGCGAGGTTATATATAGGGGTGCTCTGTTGTGCCGTGGTTAGATAATGGTGGAAGGCGATCCAGATAAGACAGCAGCTTGTGTTCTGGGGACCCCAAGAGCTATTCTAGATGTGTTATAGTAGATAGAAGGATGATGCTCGAGTATTTAAACTCAGGATATTACGTAAGATAGTCAGGAATATTTATTTGTATATAATAATAAGTAGCTTGTGTTTAGAAGACTCTAAGCCTTTCTGGGTATGCCATTTTATAAATAGGTATATTCAGCTAGCCTATTTGAACGCTGATTATGACGCAAAATATAGGGGAATATTTGGGAATATTTGCACAAGTAAATGTTAATGTTACTTAGCTAGGACATAACTTTGACCGCACTGAGGTAAGGCATAATGAAACTATATAATCGCCAGAAATTGAATTGTAATTTTATTCAGCTCGAAACTAACAGATAAGATTAATGTCAGTCTCTCTCTTTCTCTCTCTCTCTCTCTCTCTCTCTCTCTCTCTCATGCTTCGACCTCGAGTCCAGCTCGGTCACAAAGTGGTTCAACAACCCACTAACCCCCCCCACAACCCCTCCTCTTCTCCGTCTCCTGAAAGCAACTTAAAACGACATCTGAGACTTTTCCTGGCGACATCCAAGACTCGTCCTTATCAATAATATTAAAAATGGTTCTTGCGATATCTTGAGAATCTCAGAGGCTACTACCTTCCTCCTCGATATTATTCAGTAATAGTCTCTCTTACGCATCAATAATGGAGACAAATCACTCGGCAAAAGCTTCTTAGTTCTTACGAAGTGTTTGCATCTACTTTCCCCTCGGTTTTTCCGGACGAATCCTTCTCCTGCTGCTGCTGATGCAAGCTTCTTACTGCTGGGCTGTTCTGCATTAAACATTATTCTTCGGTCTTGTTCAACATATTCTGTTTTAGCTCAATGACTCTCCCATTCTGACAATCAAAAGTTCCTCACTAGGTAAACCCATCTCCACTACCAGTTTGTCAACACGTTGCATCCTCTTGCAAGAGTTTCATTATAGAGACAGCTGCCAAGTGGCACTAGACACGACATAACACCCCCACCCCACCCCCCAAACCCCCACCCCCATTTATAATCTAGAGTCCTCAAGGAGACCATTTAAGCTCGAATATTTTTCTTGTTGCTGTTGTATGTCTTTCCTGAGCACTCGTATTCGTTTGTTTATTTTCTTTTTATATTCTCTCAGGCTTCCACGTAATGTCAACACTGAAAGAAAAGAGGTTGAATTGAAGGTTTCTACAGAAATGGTACAGTGGATTTTGTAGGGACGTTTATTTATTTATTTATTTAATTTTTTTTTTTTTTTTGGGGGGGAAGAATATAGTTTTCTGCATCTCTCCATGTTTAGCTATGTATTTCTTTATGCCACCTTTGCTATGTGGTTTACTGAAGCCCATATATTTAATTTTAAAGAATGTTTGTGTAATAATAATAATAATAATAATAATAATAATATTAATGGTATTGATCTCGCAATACCATGGGACACCAGAGTTGAAGAGAAAGAGAGAAAATACTGTTAAGTATCAAGACCTGAAAATAGAAATAAGAAGGATATGGGATATGCCAGTGGAAAATTGCATATACCCCCACAATCATAGGAACACTGAGCACGATCCCAAGATCCCTGAAAATGAATCTGGAAAAGCTAGAGGCTGAAGTAGCTCCAGGACTCATGCAGAAGAGTGTGATCCTAGAAACGGCGCATATAGTAAGAAAAGTGATGGACTCCTAAGGAGGCAGGATGCAACCCGGAACCACGCACTATAAATACCACCCAGTCGAATTGGAGGACTGTGATAGAGGCAAAAAAAAAAAAAATAATAATAATAAAAAAAAAAATAATAATAATAATAATAATAATAATAATAATAATAATAATAATAAATAATAATAATAATAATAATAATAATAATAATAATAATAAAAAAAAAAAAATAATAATAATAATAATAATAATAATAATAATAATAATAATAAAAAAAAAAATAATAATAAAAAATAATCAATAATAATAATAATAATAATAAAATAATAATAATAATAATAATAATAATAATAATTAATTAATAATAATAATAATAATAATTAATAATAATAATTAATTAATAATTAATATAATATGGTAAGAGCATCAAGGAAATAGATACCCTAATCCAGACTTTGTGAATGGATTGTAATCTGGGGAACATCAGGATGGAGTTTGGAATAGAAAATGCGCCTTAGTCAAAAACACACAAAAAAGGCAAAGTAACGGAGAAACTGAAGGATAAAGCTACCAGACGGGAGCAACATCAAAAACACATAGATGAGAACAGGATACAAATACCTGGGAATAATGAAGGAGGAGATATAAAACACCAAGAGATGAAGGACACGATCAGGAAAGAATATATGCAGAGACTCAAGGCGATACTCAAGTCAAAACTCAACGCCGGAAATATGATAAAAGCCTAAACACATGGGCAGTGCCAGTAATCAGATACAGCCCAGGAATAGTGGAATGGACGAAGGCAGAACTCCGCAGCATAGATCAGAAAACCAGGAAACAAATGACAATACACAAAGCACTACACCCAAGAGCAAATACGGACAGACTATACATAACACGAAAGGAAGGAGGGAGAGGACTACTAAGCATAGAGGACTGCGTCAACATCGAAAACAGAGCACTGGGGCAATATCTGAAAACCAGTGAAGACGAGTGGCTAAAGAGTGCATGGAAGAAGGACTAATAAAAGCAGACGAAGACCCAGAAATATACAGAGACAGGAGAAAGACAGAAAGAACAGAGGACTGGCACAACAAACCAATGCACGGACAATACATAGACAGACTAAAGAACTAGCCAGCGATGACAATTGGCAATGGCTACAGAGGGGAGAGCTAAAGAAGGAAAACTGAAGGAATGATAACAGCGGCACAAGATCAGGACTAAGAACCAGATATGTTCAAAGTACGATAGACGGAAATAACATCTCTCCCATATGTAGGAAGTGCAATAACGAAAAATGAAACCATAAACCACATAGCAAGTGATGCCCGGCACTTGCACAGAACCAGTACAAAAAGAGGCATGATACAGTGGCAAAAGCCCTCCACTTGGAGCCTGTGCAAGAAACATCAGCTACCTTGCAGTAATAAGTGGTACGAGCACCAACCTGAAGGAGTGATAGAAAACGATCAGGCAAAGATCCTCTGGACTATGGTATCAGAACGGATAGGGTGATACGTGCAAACAGACCAGACGTGACGTTGATTGACAAAGTCAAGAAGAAAAGTATCACTCATTGATGTCACAATACCATGGGACACCAAGAGAAGAAGAGAGAGGGAAAAATGGATAAGTATCAAGATCTGAAAATAGAAATAAGAAGGATATGGGATATGCCAGTGGAAATCGTACCCATAATCATAGGAGCACTAGGCACGATACCCAAGATCCCTGAAAAGGAATCTAGAAAAAACTAGAGGCTGAAGTAGCTCCAGGACTCATGCAGAAGAGTGTGATCCTAGAAACGGCACACATAGTAAGAAAAGTGATGGACTCCTAAGGAGGCAGGATGCAACCCGGAACCCCACACTATAAATACCACCCAGTCGAATTGGAGGACTGTGATAGAGCAAAAAAAAAAAAAAAAAAATAAAATAAAATAAAAATAAAAATAAAATAAATAATAATAATAATAATAATAATAATAATAATAATATTATTATTATTATTATTATTATTATTATTATTATTATTAATTATTATTATTATTTTATTATTATTATTATTAATAATAATATTAATAATAATAATAATAATAATAATAATAATAATAATAATAATAATAATAATAATAATAATAATAATAACTAAACATATTCCTCTAAATACTAAAATCCAAAATGGAAATAAATATATTTTATTACCATAACTAAAACTGTTCTATTAATATTGATATTAAATATTATGTAGTATGATAGCATCATCAACATAAGAAAAACGTAAACATCACGTGATGATAAATTGGAATAAGAGGAGGTGGAGGAGGATGATGATAAAATAATGGTCGAGAAGAATCATTGGCAGGAAGATATATTGTCAGAGTCAACCAGTTATTAATGGTTAAAGTTTTTCGGACGTTATAATTCTTCAGACGAAAAAAAATGAAATAAAAAAAATGTGATTAAATTTGCGGGCTCCACCACCCCCGCCTCCCCCCAACCCCCCCCCCCCCCCCCCACCCCAAAAAAAAAAAAGTAAAGGATTTGCACGGAAGAGTGAAACTGGGCAATTATGTTGACTGGGTGTCAGTGGTTGCTGGTTAAGTTGGCAATTGTGCAGTTTTTTTTTTTTTTTTTTGTATTTCAAAAAGAGTGGGTTTTTTATGGGTTTTTTTCTGTTTTTGCTTCAGAAGGGAATATTTTTTTTCCTGGCTAACTTGGTTATTGTCAATGATGTTTTTCCTTGAGTTTATTCCAGAAGGGTTTTTTTTTTGTGGGTGCATTTTTTTTACTGTTTTTGCTTTAGCAGTTCTTTTTTTATGTATCTGGTTAAGGTTGTATCTGGTTAAGTTGG
>NC_087224.1:1683252-1685752 GCF_015104395.2 Macrobrachium nipponense | reverse complement strand
GGTGAATTTACTACCCAACGCCCTGGGAGCCGTAGAACCAATCCCACAGGACCTCGGGAGGATCCTAGAGACGACTGGATCCACAAACTTCGAATAGGACTTGCCCTAAGGAAGTGTAGTGCTGCTGGACCCGAGGAGGATATTTAGGGAAAGGTTGTGGAGGCCTGAGCTAGACTGATGATAATAATATAAATAATAATAATAATAATAATAATAATAATAATAATAATAATAATAATAATAATAATAATAATAATAATAATAATAATATAGAGCAATATATAAATTTCACAGGAAAAAACTTTAACAATCAAGTTTGAAATAAAATATAAAAAAATCTAGTTATGATAGTTTTGTCAGAAGTGAGTCACGAGGGAATTGTAACAACCTCTGCTGATCAAACTACAATTGTTTATTGATTAAACGATCCTCAAATAAAGCTATAATTTTATATACAGACGAATAAAAGTATTCAATGGAAAAAAAAACAACGCTAATGCAAAGCTAGAATAAATTTAAAAAAAACTGAATAACAAAGAAACAATATCTGCAACGCAACTCCTACCGCTTGACATCTTATCAATCAACGATTCCAGGACGAGGAATTACTTCCTGAAACCAAGGAATCAAGCGGAATGGCGGGAATTCCAAGGAATTCCAATCCGCCCCTACTGGTTCGAGTCTTAATCACGGGAACCAATAGCATTCCTAATTGCTGACTTGGCAGCTTCGTTAACTAAACCAGTTTGTGGAAGAAGAAGAAGAAGAAGAAGAAGAAGAAGAAGAAGAAGAAGAAGAAGAATATTTACAAACTTATTCCAAGCATCCACACAACAACTACAAATAGTAATACGGCTCTAGACAGACTCAAACCTAAACAAAAGGACTACAGATCTTTCTTGGGATAAGAGAGAGAGAGAGAGAGAGAGAGAGAGAGAGAGAGAGAGAGAGAGAGAGAGTGGGGGGGGGGGGGAGGGGGGGGGGGGGGGGGATACGAGAATGAAGAGGAAAGTCGAAGAATAGCTTGAATAATCAAGTTTTAGTTTGTGTTCCTCGTTAGCTGATCTGATCTTTTGGTGGTAAGGATTTTGGAGCCCGGATATATATATATATATATATATATATATATATATATATATATATTATATATATATATATATATATATATTATGCGACCCTACTACCCGAGATTGCGAGGAACGTCTGATGGCGAATCTTAAAACCAGACATTTTCAGATATTCTCAAGATATTTCCAGACATTCAGATATTCTTAAGGTTCTCAGATATTCCCAGACGTTCTTAGACATTCTCAACGTTTTCAGACCTTCAGATATTTTGCAGAGATTTTCAGATATTCTCAGACATTGACATTTTTAGACATTTTAATGCGTTTTCAGACATAGTCAGGTATTCTCAGACAGTTTCAGACGTTTCCATACATTAAGATATTTTCAGACAGATTTAAATATTCTTGGATATTTTCTGACATATTTAGATATATCCAGACATTTTCAGACATATCCAGGTATTCTCAGACAATCTCAGACGTTTCCGTACATTAAGATATTTTCTGACTTATTTAAGAATTCTCAGATATTTTCAGACATATTTAGATATTCTTAGGCATTTTCAGACATACCCAGGTATTTTCAGACATTTACAGACATATTCAGGTATTCTCAGACAGTTTCAGACGTTTCCATGCATTCAGATATTTTCAGACATATTTACATATATATTCTCAGGTATTTTCAGGCATTTCCAGACATTTCCAGACACTTTCAGACTTGTTTAGATATTCTCAGATATTTTCAGACATATTTAGATATTCTCAGATATTTTCAGACATATTTGGATATTCTCAGGCATTTTCAGACATTTCCAGCCATTTCAGACATTCTCAGGCATTTTCAGCCATTTCAACTATGTTTCCAGGGGGAGTTTTAACTTCAGATCCTGCCTCGTCTCCTGGTTTATTTTTGATAGTTTCCAATTGTTTGCTTCGATTCCCCATGGAGGAGAATTGAGCCTCTAATTATGAGTGGCAGACATATATATATCCCAGGAGGATATAAACCACCTTCAAAACATATGATAAAAATTCTACGACAATTGACAAAGTATTTATACACTTCCTGACGCCAACGCTCAATACTTTTGACATGATTCAATAGTATGTTTTCCATAGTCCCTGAACTCACAAATATGATTTGGACTGGAGCGGATTAGACGTCAAATCTGTACGAATTAATATCATGCCTGAGATCTGTATTAAAGGAAATTAATTACGGTTAGCTGCTTTTTTATTTCATCTCATGAATACCGATCATTTTCCGTCATAAAAACGAAATTAATCTTGTTTGGTTTTCTGTCCGTGGTATAATCGAGGCCAAACGAAAGTAGATCCTATCTTTCGGTGGCCTCTATATAATGCTGTATGATCCGCGACCCGTGAAACTCTCAGCCGGCCGTGGTGGCCTTGTGTTGTTGCATTGCCAG
>NC_087224.1:1675752-1678252 GCF_015104395.2 Macrobrachium nipponense | reverse complement strand
TTTTGAAGTTACTGATGTTCTTTGTGGCCATTGTTTTGAAGTGACTAATGTTTTTTGTGGCCATTGTTTTGAAGTGACTAATGTTTTTTGTGGCCACTGTTTTCAAGTGATTGGTAATTTTTTTGGCCATTGTTTTGAAGTGACTGATGTATTTTGTGGCCATTGTTTTGAAGTGACTAACGTTTTTGTGGCCATTGTTTTGAAGTGACTGATGTTTTTGTGCCCATTGTTTTGAAGTGACTGATGATGTTTTTTGTGGCCATTGTTTTGAAGTGACTAATGTTTTTGTGGCCATTGTTTTGAAGTGACTAATGTTTTTTTGTGGCCATTGTTTTGAAGTGACTAATGTTTTTTGTGGCCATTGTTTTGAAGTGACTAATGTTTTTTGTGGCCATTGTTTTGAAGTGACTGATGTTTTTTGTGGCCATTGTTTTGAAGTGACTAATGTTTTGTTTGTGGCCATTGTTTTGAAGTGAATGATGTTTTTTGTGGCCATTGTTTTGAAGTGACTGATGTTTTTTGTGGCAATTGTTTTGAAATGAGTGAGGTTTTTTTGTGGCCATTGTTTTGAAGTGACTAAGGTTTTTGTGGCCAGTGGTTTGAAGGGACTGATGTTTTTGTGGCCTTTTTTTAAATGAATTTTGTTTTTGTGGCCATTGTTTTGAAGTGACTAATGTTTTTTGTGGCCATTGTTTTGAAGTGACGATGTTTTTTGTGGCCATTGGTTTGAAGTGACAATGTTTTTTGTGGCCATTGTTTTGAAGTGACTGATGTTTTTTGTGGTCATTGTTTTGAAGTGAATAATGTTTTTGTGGCCATTGGTTTGAAATGACTAATGTTTTTGTGGCCATTGTTTTGAAGTGACTAATGTTTTTTGTGGCTATTGTTTTGAAGTGACTATGTTTAAGTTTGGGCCATTGTTTTGAATGACTAATTGTTTTTGTGTGGCCATTGTTTTGAAGTGACTGATGTTTTTTGTGGCAATTATTTTGAAGTGAGTGATGTTTTTTGTGGCCATTTTGTGATTGGTAATTTTTTTGGCCATTGTTTTGAAGTGACTAATGTTCTTTGTGGCCATTGTTTTGAAGTGACTAATGTTTATGTGGCCATTGTTTTGAAATGACTAATGTTTGTGTGGCCATTGTTTTGAAGTGGCTGATGTTTTTTGCGGCAATTATTTTGAAGTGAGTGATGTTTTTTGTTTTTTGTGGCCATTGTTTTGAAGTGACTAAGGTTTTTGTGGCCAGTAGTTTGAAGGGACTGATGTTTTTGTGGCCTTTTTTTTAAGTGAATGATGTTTTTTGTGTTTGTGGCCATTGTTTTGAAGTGACTAATGTTTTTTTGTGGCCATTGTTTTGAAGTGACGATGTTTTCTGTGGCCATTGGTTTGAAGTGACGATGTTTTTTGTGGCCATTGTTTTGAAGTGACTGATGTTTTTTGTGGCCATTGTTTTGAAGTGAATAATGTTTTTGTGGCCATTGTTTTGAAGTGACTAATGTTTTTGTGACCATTGTTTTGAAGTGACTAATGTTTTTTGTGGCCATTGTTTTGAAGTGACTAATGTTTTTATGTGGCCATTGTTGTTTTGAATGACTAATGTTTGTGTGGTCCCATTGTTTTTGAAGTGACAATGTTTTTTGTTGGCAATTGTTTTTGGAGTGACTAATGTTTTTGTTTTAGGATTCACGGTTGTGGCCATTGTTTCGAAGTGACTAATGTTTTTTATTTTAGGAGTCACGGTTGTGACCATTGTTTTGAAGTGACTAATGTACTGGAAATATTAATTTAATCTAATAGTTCCTTCTAGAGGAGAATTTGAACTTAATTTCATAACAGTTTCTCTCTTAAAATAACTTTCGTCTCTTCAGATTATATTGTCAAATGTTCTATGGGAATTCATTCCAAAATATTCTCTGTGAATAAACCAATAACTGACTAAGCAATTTTCTCTTTAGGACATCAATAGCTACTAAGTTCTAGATCTGATTGTAAATAGTTCTTTGGGACTACAAGTTCTCGCAAAGAATGGACTCTAGGCATACACCAATAGCCACTAAGTTTTAGGAACTAATCATAAACAAATCTCTTTAAGCATATCAGTAACTACTAAGTTCTGGGAACAGATAGTAAATAATGCTCTGTAAGTATGTAATAAGTTATTCCACACAGAACTGTATCCGATAAACGATAAAAACCAACAGTATACGACAGATATCATAATATTGACGAGTGGGCTGCTGCGCCCCTCCTTCTCCCCCCAACCCCCTCTACAAGATCGTGAATGCCCTGTAAGTGTGTTTGTGTGAATCATGAGCTCCTGAGAGAGAGAGAGAGAGAGAGAGAGAGAGAGAGAGAGGTGAGTCATGGGCCAATTACCTGAAGATTGCTTGCAGTGCCTCGGAGAATGAACCACTTCCACGATGACTGCTTGTGCCCAGGTCCCTGGCGTCTGTCCAATGCAAATTCTTTACGTATTTCTTCCCAAGCAAAGTTTAACAC
>NC_087224.1:1663252-1670752 GCF_015104395.2 Macrobrachium nipponense | reverse complement strand
AAGGAGGGAGAGTTGGTGGGGGGAGGGGGTAGGGGGGTTGGATTACCTCGCTAGAGAGGGAGGGGGGTGTGGGGAGGGTGGTTAGGGCGTTACCTTTCATCAGCTTATGACAAAAGTCTCCCAGATAATATATATTTTCTTCTCTCTATTTCCAGATTTCATCTTATTTTTTTAGTTCATTTCTTAGGAATATATGAAATATATATCTATCTTTTAATTTTTTTATTTTTTATTTTTTATTTTTATTTATTTATTTTTCGTTTTATTTTTTTTATCCTTTTCGCCCCTTATTCCTTTTGATACTTATTTCGTTAAAAGAAAATTATTATTGCAAATTTTTGCTAGTTAGACTTATATATCATAATATAACCAAACTCTCTCTCTCTCTCGCACACACACACTCACACATACACACACACAAACACGCACACACACACGCACTAAACGTATCTCATCTCATGTTTTTATAAGCACTTATCAAAACAATGTGTAATTTCTCTATCTCTCTCTAGCCTTCCAATGCAAATTCTCTCTCCTCTCCTCTCTCTCTCTCTCTCTCTCTCAGTCCTCTCTCTCTCTCTCTCTCTCTCTCTCTCTCTCTCCTCTCTCTCCTTCCTTTCATTTATCGCTCTAGCCAAGGAGTTCTCGAGATAGAATCTACTGGTTTCTGGGGCAGGAAATTGGCCTTGTTTATTGGAAACCCCAAATTGGGGGTTTATTGTTGTCTGAAGCCGAAAAGGGGGAGAAGGAGTAGTGTGTGTGTGTGTGTGTGTGTGGTTAAGAGGTAATTTTCACTCGTAACTCCGCCAATGTTTTTGAGACAGCCAACAGCCAGATGTGATGCCTGGGTGATATTGCCATCCATTCTCATAGACTTCTCATCCTTTTCCTCATATACCTGGAAAACGCTACGATTCCCAGCCCATCTGGAATCGACTTTGGCAATCTGGAATTCTTAATTATTTTTGCACGGTAAACACCTCTCCCTCTCTCTCTCTCTCTCTCTCTCTCTCTCTCTCTCTCTCTCTCTCTCTCTCTCTCTCTCACCGGAATGTATGAGAAAATGTATAGCTCATTTGCTACGAAATTTCATTAGCGAATTCAGCGAGACTCCAGGTTTGCATTTTAGGGAAACTGGTCCGGATATTCACGCCTCTCTTTTGTTCAAACGATGTTTATGCCTCTGTTTGTGACGTGTTTGTGAAGCGTCTGTGAGGTTTTATGTGTTTGTGAAGTGTTTGTGAAGTTTTTATCTTTGTGAAGTGTTTGTCTGTGAGTTTGTGAAGTGTTTGTGAAGTGTTTGTGTTGTGTTTGTGAAGTGTTTGTGTTTTTGTGAAGTGTTTGTGTCCGTTTGTGAAGTGTTTGTGAAGTGTTTTGTGTAGTGTTTTGTGCCGTGTTTGTGTGTGTTTGTGAAGTGTTTTGTGGGTGTTTGTGAAGTCTTTGTGAAGTCCTTTGTGAAGTCTTTTGTGTACGTTTGTGAGGTGTTTCGAGTGTTTTGTGGGGATGCTCTTGCATGTATGTATGTCTGTATGTCTAAATTTACGAGGTCTCCTATCGTGGGTATAACTTGCACCTTTTTTTAAAAGAATAAACTCTAAAAAAAAAAAAATTATTACATGAACATTCTCGTTTTAAGTGAATATATCTATGCCACAAACAGCACTTTTTAAAAAAAGTCTTTGGACTTAAAAGTCCCGATTTAAGAGACGTTACGTCCCCGCCGTGAATTCTGGGCCAAGCTGTCTTCATTTGCATACATTTAAGGCAGTGCAAGTCTGAGAGTGGCTGGCATCCTTTCATATAAATTCAAATTATTACTGGCAAGAAAAATACATTTATGTATACAATGAGTGAATGAATATTTTTCAAATCAGGTAAAAAAAATAATGGGGAAAATATTATTGAAAATAACCATCAAAAAATTATCTAGATATTTAAAAAAAAATAGAAAAATACATTCATGTATACAGTGAATGAATAAATATTTTTCAACTCAGATAAAAAAAACAATGGGAAAATATTATTGAAAATTAGCCATCTAAAATTTTATCTAAATATTTTAAAGGAAAAAGTATATTTCCACCAAGAGACCAATACCACAATGAATGATATGTATAGTCGACAAGACTTACTCATTTATAATACAGAGCAAAAACGCGCATTTACAACTCGGTTTCATATATATGGAAATAACAGCAGCAGGGGTGCATAATATCCAAAAAAAAAAAAAATTAAGAGAAAAACTCAGTTTTTTATTTTTTCAGATTCGTCTTATTAGCAGGTTAAACTTCATGAATTTGTTTTATGCAGGGGAGAAAAAAAAAATTGATATGAAGGTGGTTATCTTCAGATCTCTTGTGAGGAAGAAGGGATATTGAAATGTGAATTAAAAATCAGAGGGTTTTAATAATTGATGGACGTAGGATTTGATTGATCAGGTTAGGAAATCTAATTTAAAGGTGTGGTTTATAAATTCAGTTTATATAATAATAATAATAATAATAATAATAAATAATAATAATAATAAAATAATAATAATAATAATAATAATAATAATAGGCCGTCAATTGACATGTTAAGCAACATTGGGGCTGGTCAGTCGTTGGATGGGTGACCGCTCTCCTCGGCGTTGATTCCTTGGGAAAGGATCTTTACCATAATTTCCTCAGTCTACTCAGCTGTAAATGAGTACCTATCCCTGATGGGGGTAGGGTCCCAGCTATGGGTTAAAATAGCAAAACTCAGCAATGAAGGAATAAACGACAACGACGTAAATGGAACCTCTGGCAACAGAGGAGCTTCGTCCGGCAACCAGGTATTCAACCCAATTGAAGGGGAAGACGGTCAGGTACTTGGAGGTCGTCATCCAGCAACTGACCACCACAACGACAGTAACCAACAGCCTGAGATTGGAGCTACAGAAGCAAACCAAAGGAAGAAATGGACAAGAGAAGAAAATAAGGAAATATGGAGATGCTACATCAGAAGCAACCCGACGGAGAGAGAATATAAAAGAAGGTTGGTCAACATCTGGAATGAGAGGAATAACACCCCCCAAACAGAGCAGAGGCTAGCAGACCAAGTAAGGAACATAAAGAAAAAGAACTGGCTCTCCTCAACAGAAAGAGAAGAACTGGAAAGGGAAATGCCACACAACAACGAATTACACGAAGACGAACTGAGAGACGATGCCACAGAAGACGAAAGGGCTGATGAGGTATCAACAACGACACAAGAATAAAACACCGACGAAGTAACAGAGAGGGACGGAATGGGTAGAAAAGATTAGCAAATGGATGGAGCAAGATACAGAGAGAACAAAATCCCCAACATGACAGCCTTCTACACCAAGAAATTAAGGGAGAAAACAAGTGAGGTCAATGAAATAATGCCATAATACACACCACCAGTATCACAGAAACAAAAAACGTGGAATATGCATGAGCAAGATTAGTAGCAGAACTGATGAGGATCCGAACACCAACACCACCAGCACAACCAACCCAACAGAAACCAAAACAGCAACCTCCTTGGAAAAGGCGCCTGGAAAAGCAAATCATTGTGATGAGATCTGACCTGAGTAAAACTGAAAGAGGATGGCTGAAAAAAGGCTAAGAAGCAAGAAAACAATTTTTTGGGAGGAACTCAACGAGAAATACAAAGTACAAGGGGGACTAAACAAACACAATAGATGTAAAACAGAGGCTTAAGGCCAAAAGCACATAAGATCCAACGGTACATGAACAGGAATAAAGGATACCAACAGAACAAACTATTCGGAACCAACCAGAAAAGACTATACAGCCAACTAAGAGGGGAAGACAACCACCAAGAAATTCCTGAAGCCAAACCAAGTAAGAGACTCTGGGAAAACATATGGAGCATTCCGGTATCACACAACAATCATGCAACATGGCTCCAGGAAGTCAAGGAAGAAGAAACAGGGAGAATAAAACAAAGATTCACAGCGATCACGACAGACACAGCCAGACACAAATAAAGAAAATGCCCAACTGGAAAGCCCCAGGTCTTGATGAAGTCCATGGATACTGGCTCAAAAACTTCAAGGCCCTACACCCACGAATAGCAGAACAACTCCAGCATTATATCTCAAATCACCATGCACCTAAATGGATGACCACAGGAAGAACATCCTTAGTACAAAAAGACAAGAGTAAGGGAAATATAGCCAGTAACTACAGGCCTATCACCTATCTACCAATAATGTGGAAGTTACTAACGGCTATCATCAGTGAAAGGCTATACAACCTAGAGGAGACAAACACCATCCCCCACCAACAGAAAGGCTGCAGAAGGAAGTGTAGGGGCACAAAAGACCAGCTCCTGATAGACAAAATGGTAATGAAGAACAGTAGGAGAAGGAAAACCAACCTAAGCATGGCATGGATAGACTATAAGAAAGCCTTCGACATGATACCACTCACATGGCTAATAGAATGCCTGAAAATATATGGGGCAGAGGAAAACACCATCAGCTTCCTGAAAAATACAATGCGCAACTGGAATACAATACTTACAAGCTCTGGAATAAGACTAGCAGAGGTTAATATCAGGAGAGAGATCTTCCAGGGCGACTCACTGTCCCCACTACTCTTCGTAGTATCCATGATTCCCATGACAAAAGTACTACAGATGATGGATGCCGGGTACCAACTCAAGAAAAGAGGCAACAGAATCAACCATCTGATGTTCATGGACGACATCAAGCTGTATGGTAAGAGCATCAAAGGAAATAGATACCCTAATCCAGACTGTAAGGATTGTATCTGGGGACATCAGGATGGAGTTTGGAATAGAAAAATGCGCCTTAGTCAACATACAAAAAGGCAAAGTAATGAGAACTGTAGCGATAAAGCTAACAGATGAGACTGGATACAAATACCTGGGAATAATGGAAGGAGGGGATATAAAACACCAAGAGATGAAGGACACGACCAGGAAAGAATATATGCAGACTCAAGGCAAGTACTCAAGTCAAAACTCAACGCCGGAAATATGATAAAAGCCATAAACACATGGGCAGTGCCAGTAATCAGATACAGCGCAGGAATAGTGGAATGGACGAAGGCACAACTCCACACCATAGATCAGAAAACCAGGAAACATATGACAATACACAAAGCACTACACCCAAGAGCAAATACGGACAGACTATACATAACACGAAGGAAGGTGGGAGAGGACTACTAAGTATAGAGGACTGCGTCAACACCGAGAACAGAGCACTGGGGCAATATCTGAAAACCAGTGAAGACGAGTGGCTAAAGAGTGCATGGGAAGAAGGACTAATAAAAGTAGATGAAGACCCAGATATATACAGAGACAGGAGAAAGACAGACAGAACAGAGGACTGGCACAACAAACCAATGCGGACAATACATGACAGACTAAAGAACTAGCCAGCGATGACACATGGCAATGGCTACAGAGGGGAGAGCTAAAGAAGGAAACGAAGGAATGATAACAGCGGCACAAGATCAGACCCTAAGAACCAGATATGTTCAAAGAACGATAGGACGGAATAACATCTCTCCATATGTAGGAAGTGCAATACGAAAAATGAAACCATAAACCACATAGCAAGCGAATGCCCGGCACTTGCACAGAACCAGTACAAAAAGAGGCATGATTCAGTGGCAAAAGCCCTCCACTGGAGCCTGTGCAAGAAACATCAGCTACCTTGCAGTAATAAGTGGTACGAGCACCAACCTGAGGGACTGATAGAAAACGATCACGCAAAGATCCTCTGGGACTATGGTATCAGGACGGATAGGGTGATACGTGCAAACAGACCAGACGTGACGTTGATTGACAAAGTCAAGAAGAAAGTATCACTCATTGATGTCGCAATACCATGGGACACCAGAGTTGAAGAGAAAGAGAGGGAAAAAATGGATAAGTATCAAGATCTGAAAATAGAAATAAGAAGGATATGGGATATGCCAGTGGAAATCGTACCCATAATCATAGGAGCACTAGGCACGATCCCAAGATCCCTGAAAAGGAATCTAGAAAAGTAGCTCCGGGCCTCATGCAAAAGTGTGTGATCCTAGAAACGGCACACATAGTAAGAAAAGTGATGGGCTCCTAAGGAGGCAGGATGCAACCCGGAACCCCAACCAGTCGAATTGGAAGACTGTGATAGAGCAAAAAAAAAATAGTAATAATAATAATAATGTGGAGAAATCTAATTTAAAGGTTATTGTTTATAAATTCACTTTTTATGATAATAATATTAATGATATTAATGATAAATATATCCACTAAATTCTCTACTTCTATTAATATTAATATTAATAATTAATAATAATAATATTATTATACCATATGGGCATCTAATCTTCTCCTTCCTCTCTTGCTAATAATGATTCCTTGGGAAGGATCTTTACCATAATTTCCTCAGTCTACTCAGCTGTAAATGAGTACCTATCCCTGATGGGGTAGGGTCCAGCTATGGGTTAAATAGCAAAACTCAGCAATGATGAAAGAAATGAAGGAATAAACGACAACGACGTAAATGGAACCTCTGGCAACAGAGGAGTTCGTCCGGCAACCAGGTATTCAACCCAATTGAAGGGGAAGACGGTCAGGTACCTGGAGGTCGTCATCCAGCAACTGATCACCACAACGACAGTAATCAACAGCCTGAGATTGGAGCTACAGAGGCAAAAAGGAAGAAATGGACAAAGAGAGAAAAATGAAAATAAGGAAATATGGAGATGCTATCAGAAAGCACCCGACGGAGAGAGGATATAGAAGAAGATTGGTCAACTCAATGAGAGATAACACCCCCCAAACAGAGCAGAGGCTAGCATACCAGTAAGGAACATAAAGAAAAAGAAACTGGGCTCTCACCCAACCCCAGGAAAGAGAAGAACTGGAAAGGGAAATGTCACACGACAACGAATTACACGAAGACGAACTGAGAGACGATGCCACAGAAGACGGACAGAGATGGATGAGGTACCAACACGGGACATGAAGAAACACCGACGAAGTAACAGAGAGGGCGGAATGAGTAGAAAAGATTAGACAATGGATGGAGCCAGATACAGAGAGAACAAAGATCCCTTCCATGGAAGCCTACAACACCAAGAAATTAAGGGAGAAAACAAGTGAGGTCAATGAAATAATGGGCATAATACATACCACCAGTATCACAGAAACAAATAACTTGGTATATGCAGGAGCAAGATTAGTAGTACAGAACTGATGGGGATCCGAACACCAACACCACCAGCACAACCAAACCAACAGAAACCAAAACAGCAACCTCCTTGGAAAAGGCGCCTGAAAGCAGATCATGGATGAGAGCTGACTTGAGTAAACTGAAAGAGATGGCTGAAAAAAGGCTAAGAAGCGAAGAAAACAAGGGAGGAACTCAACGAAAAATACAAAGTTACAAGAGAGGGGCTACAAACACAATAGAAGATGTAAAACAGAGGCTTAAGGCCAAAGCACATAAGATCCAACGGTACA
>NC_087224.1:1652786-1657786 GCF_015104395.2 Macrobrachium nipponense | reverse complement strand
TTTTTTCTCCTAAACTCTCACACGTAATTGCGTAAGATAGAGGCTTGTTTTAAAAGACCTCTGACGATGGAAAATATCCTTATCCTGTTTGTTTGTTTGTTTTTTTTTTTTTTTTACACATCTGGAAATATATCAGTGGTTCATTGCTGAAATGCAAAGCTCAACCTGCGTTTTTTTATTTTTTTCTTAAAACTTCTACCAACTGGACTGCATAAAAATGAATAAATGTTTTGAACGCTTTTTGTCTTGAAAGTTGGTGAAAGCTTTGTTTGTTTATGTTGAAAGTTAGTGAAAGTTCTGTTTGTTTATGTTGAAAGTTAGTGAAAGTTCTCTTTGGTTTTGTTGAAAGTTAGTGAAAGTTCTGTTCGTTTACGTTGAAACTTGGTGAAAGTTCCGTTTGTTTATTTTGAAAGTTGGTGAAAGCTCTATTTGATTATGTTGAAAGTTAGCGAAAGTTCTGTTTGTTTATGTTGAAAGTTAGTGAAAGTTCTGTTTGTTTACGTTGAAAGTTAGTGAAAGTTCTGTTTGTTTATGTTGAAAGTTAGTGAAAGTTCTGTTTGTTTATGTTGAAAGTTAGTGAAAGTTCTATTTGATTATGTTGAGAGTTAGTGAAAGTTCTGTTTGGTTATGTTGAAAGTTAGTGAAAGTTCTCTTTGTTTACGTTGAAACTTGGTTAAAGTTCCGTTTGTTTATTCTGAAAGTTGGTGAAAGCTCTGTTTGCTTGTGTTGAAAGTTAGTGAAAGTTCTAGTAGAGGTTAGATACCAATCGTCAGGATCACAAAAATGTTAATTATTTTTGTTAATTTGATGAATTTCAACAAATAAACCTTTATATTTAGTCGAATTGTTAAATGTTGTTAATCTTGGTTAGTGAAATAGTCTGATCACAAAAAATGATAGTTTTGTTAAATTTAATTGTCCTTATTTTGATAAATAACTCTACACAAAACAACACCTCTACACACACTACTAGTTTGTAGATGCCAATATGAATACACCCTAATAACTGACTAACTAAGCCTTACACCTTTGTCAGGTCTGCTTCACACTACCTTTTTCATTGAGTTTAGGAACTTCGAGCCATGAACATACATCCCTAGCTTCCCCAGCATTGTAGGCCTAAACGAGGGACTTTGTTCCCTAATGACCCTGAAGATGATGATGATATAGGTAACTACAGGAGAATAAGCTCTCTCGAAATGAGTTCCCATCGTTATCACTTAATCTCTTCGTTTATTGATTAATTTGCCTTTTTTTCATCATTTCTAACAGCTGATCTCGTCTCTCTGTATTTCCTGTTATCTTCTGTAGCTTCTTTCAAATAAACACCTATGGAAGCCTTGATTTCGAGTCTATGGTCATCGTGGGTTTGTTCCATATGAATAGGGGTTCATCTTCCGAATAATAATAATAATAATAATAATAATAATAATAATAATAATAATAATAATCTAATAATAATAATAATAATATAATAATTAATAATAATAATAATAAAATAAGATTCTTCTGTGACTCCTTTCTAATGAACACCCAAATTTTATTATATATATATATATATATATATATATATATATATATATATATATATATATATATATATATATATATATATATATATATATATATCTATATATATATATATATATATATATATATATATATATATATATATATATATATATATATATATATATATATATATATATATATATATCTATATATATATATATATATATATATATATATATATATATATATATATATATATGTATATATATATATATATATATATATATATATAATATATATATTATATATATATATGACTCGTCCAGCGCTAAAACCCACATTCACCACATTTCAAAATAATAGAGAAAAAAGGCCTTCAAATTTGTAAATTTAAAAAGGCCATAACACTTTTTTATTTTTCAAGATATTTTCTTCAGGTTTGAATTTTTGGAATGTTTAGGACACCAAAAATATGTTTTATATATATATAAAAAATTAGGCTGTGCACAATTTGATTGACTGATTGATTGTATGATTGATTGTAAAATTGATGAGCATAATTAATGCTGAAGTTTACAAAAGTACAGATTATATAATGCAAAATTGAACATTATTCTCATCATCAAAATATACAATCAATTACACCATTCGAAAGAGGAAACGAAGGGGATTCCAGATGTACGATAAAAAAATGCATTTCTCAAATTTTGTGGCGAGTGTGGGTTTTAGCCACTGGACGCCTCATATATACATCAATACACAGAGCGTCAGCTATTTCAGTTGCTCACCTCTCCAATTTCCTCTCATCTCCTCTTATCCTGAAAGGGAGAATATTGGATGAATATGAAAAAATAAAAATCAAAATTTGCTATTTGCCTCTTTCAACTTTTAAAGCCATCTTGACTTGAATTATTTCCAAATGTACGAAATCATTTCTTTGGATGTTGAACAAAATATATTATTACCGAACTGATATTATTGCCAATTATAATTCCTTCCAACAGTCTCTCTCTCTCTCTCTCTCTCTCTCTCTCTCTCTCTCTCTCTACAACATCCAGTTTTAGTGGAATCCACTGGACGTACTGGAATTCCAGGCCTAAGTATTTTACCCTGAAACTCCAGTTCCATCACGTTAAAAGGTTTCATTCTCTCTGCTCGCTTTGTTGATCGGTTTACATCTAACTGCGTCCATTTCCCCCAAGCCCCATCCCCCTACCCCCCCCCCCCCCCCCCCCCCCCCCCCCCCCCCCCGAACGAATGTGAGAGACTGTCCCAGAGAGGGGAAAGAGTGAAATGGTAAGTGCCAGAATTGACAGTTTTTTTTTTTTTTTTTTTTTTGTCAGAGATATTTTATAAATATAAAATTAAACAATTGGCCTTATTTTGGGATAGTCATGTTGACTGGTTTTAAATGACATTTGGAGTACCTTTCAAAGAGAGAGAGGAGAGGAGAGAGAGAGAGAGAGAGAGAGAGAGAGAGAGAGAGAACTTCTCATTACCGTCTTACACCACAGACCCACAATGCAACAGTTTACATAACATCCAACCAATTATGACTCCTTAGTCTCTTACAGACTTCTTTCTGTGAGAAAGGGGTCGATCTCCCCTCCCTCCCTCCCCACCCTCCCTCCCTCCCTCCCTCGGGGGTCTGGAATAACAGAGCGGATGGACTGCTTTCTCCCCCAACAGGGACCCTAATTAACCACTGAATAGAGTCTGAGGTTATATAAATACCAAGAAGAGTTTAAGGTAATGTTTGTGGAGAGTTTGTGTCAAAAAGGTTTGTCTTAGCCATTTAATGGTTGTGTTTTGAATGCACACACATTATCTCCATTATCTCACGGTTATCTCATCTGTGTCTGGCTGGGAGTTTGTCTCTAATGTACATTATAGTTATTTCAAACAAGTTTTGTTCTGAATGTACACACATTAAGTCATAAATGTTCCTCCCATCTACATGAAACTGGGATTTATTTTGAAATTTACAAAAATTATTCAACAAAGCTTTGTCCCATTCACCTAAAGGTGCAATAGTTATGTCAGACAAGTTCTGTTCAAAATATACAGACATTAAGTAATAAATGTTCGTCTCATTTGCATAAAACTGTGATTTTTTTTTTAATTTACAAACATTATGCCACACAACTTTGTCCCTTCCACCTAAAGCTTGGATATTGTTTTAGACCTACATACATTAAATATTAAAAAATTGCCCCACCCAAATATCATAATTTTGCTTCAGTAAAACACGAATATGCCATAGAAATATGTTCCATCTACATAAAACAAGGATATAGCAATCAACTAGCAGCCATTAAATCATACAAATTTGTCCTACATACAAGTGGGACTTTGATTTTAACATCCACAATTCAAATCACAAAATCTCCCATTCATATAAAACTAACTTCATTTTTTCATTTTGTAAATCTTCATGAAGATTATTAGGAGCCAGATAGCAAAGCAGAACTGGAAATAATACCAGAGACTGGAGATGAAAGGAGATTTGTGAAAGTGAAAGCCAAGGTTAAGATATGGATGGACTGATGAGTTTCGAATTCCTTGATGTGATACGAATACTTAGTTTTATGAAGATTTCTTAAGCATGATATTTTTCATATTAGTATATCATATATAATGAGGGGGCAAGTCTATTGATATTTATGATGCTCTTGATGAATATATAAATAATAATTCATTAGCATTTTACAAGAAAACAAAACCTTACCTATTATAAACACACAATAACATGATTGCGAGTTACCATGAGATAGATTCACTAAATGAATCAAAATAGTTTTAAAAACATCCACAAATAAAAAAATCCATAATTAGAAAATGAAAAAAACTAAAATAAATATATCAAACCAAAACTATCAACTGAAATAAATTATCTTTGAGAGAATAGAAAAAGATTTATATATTTCTGACATAGCATCACTACTACTATTACTACTGCAACTACCGACCTCGATCAGAACGTCAATAAAAAGCAAAATCAATAAATAGCAGGAAACGAGAAACTAACACAGAGCCAGTCATGAGTAAATATGGCAGTTAAGGAGGTCGGAATTATCAGCCCATTATAAAGGCCGTAACACAGTCGTTAGGTCCTTAATAGCAATCCTACGTAGGATTCCACTGAGGTATCTGTACATAAAGTAAAAGGCAGTGTAAGGGAGTTGGGATTATACAATGCTCGCGAGATCCCTTGGGGTCAGGATCATATTAGTTTATGTATAGTAGAGGTATTATGCATCATACACTTGTGTATGCATGTGTTAGTGAATATATATATATAAAATATATATATATAATATATATATAAATATATATATATATATATATATATATATATATATATTATATATATATATAGTATATATATATACCTATATATTATATATATATATATATACATATATATATATATATATAATATATACATATATATATATATATATATATAATTATTATATATGCATATA
>NC_087224.1:1642786-1647786 GCF_015104395.2 Macrobrachium nipponense | reverse complement strand
TCCTCCTCCTCCTTCTTCTTCTTCTTCTTCTTCTTCTTCATCTTCTTCATCTTCCTTACACGAACAAAGGTTCCCCTCCCCCCTTTTCAGACGCTTGGTCGAGGGGAATGAAACCAGTCGGTCCCTCGGGACACGAGATAGTATCTCCTCCTCCTCCTCCTCCTCCTCCGCCTCCTCCTCCTCCTCCTACTCCTCCTCCTCCTCTTCTTCTTCTTCTACGCTTTGACTTAAGGTCTAATAAAGAGTCTCTCTCTCTTTCTCTACAGCTTTCTGGAAATGTTTATTTTTGGTCTGGCTGCCTTAATGGCTGGTGCTGAAAGCAGGGGGGATGAGGGAGGGTCTCAAAAGGGAGTTTTTTCTATCTATTTTTCTCTTCATCTCTCACACGTAATTGCGTAACATAGTGGGTTGTTTTAAAAGACCTCTGACGATGGAAAAGAACCTTATCCTGTTTTTTTTTTTTTTTTTTTTTTTTTTTTTTTTTTTTTTTCACATCTGGAAATATGTCAGTGGTTCATTGCTGAAATGCAAAGCTCAACCAGCGTTTTTTTTCTTTTTTTCTTAAAACTTCTACCAACTGGACTGCATAAAAATGAATAAATGTTTTGAACGCTTTTTGTCTTGAAAGTTGGTGAAAGTTCTGTTTGTTTATGTTGAAAGTTAGTGAAAGTTCTGTTTGTTTATGTTGAAAGTTAGTGAAAGTTCTATTTGGTTATGTTGAAAGTTAGTGAAAGTTCTGTTCGTTTACGTTGAAACTTGGCGTGAAAGTTCCGTTTGTTATTTTGAAAGTTGGTGAAAGCTCTAAAAATGAATAAATGTTTGAACGCTTTTTCCTTCGGCAAAAGTTGGTGAAAGTCTGTTTTGTTTAATGTTTGAAAAGTTAGTGAAAAGTTCTAGTTTGGGTTAGTTGTTTAAAAGTTTAGTGAAAGAAAATTCTATTTGGCTTAATGTTGAAAGTTAGTGAAAGTTCTATTTGGTTATGTTGAAAGTTAGTGAAAGTTCTGTTTGTTTATGTTGCAAGTTAGTGAAAGTTCTGTTTGTTTATGTTGAAAGTTAGTGAAAGTTCTGTTTGTTTATGTTGAAAGTTAGTGAAAATTCTGATTGTTAATGTTGAAAGTTAGTGAAAGTTCTATTTGATTATGTTGAAAGTTAGTGAAAGTTCTGTTTGTTTACGTTGAAACTTGGTGAAAGTTCCGTTTGTTTATTCTGAAAGTTTGTGAAAGTTCTAGTAGAGGTTAGATACCAATCGTCAGGATCACAAAAATGTTAATTTTTTTTTAATTTGATGAAATTCTACAAATAAACATATATATTTAGTAGAATTGTTAAATGTTGTTAATCCTGGTTAATGAAATAGTCTGACAAAGGTTAAATATCAATCCTCATGATCACAAAAAATTATAGTTTTGTTATTTTTTTTTTATTTTTTTTTTTGATAAATAACCCTACACAAAACAACACCTCTACACACACTACTAGTCTGTAGATGGCAATATGAATACACCCTAATAACTGACTAACTAAGCCTTACACCTTTGTCAGGTCTGCTTCACACTACCTTTCCATAAAGTTTAGGAACTTCGAGCCATCAACATACATCCCTAGCTTCCCCAGCATTGTAGGCCTAAACGAGACACTTTGTGTCCCTAATGCCCCTGAAGATGATGATGCTAAAGGTAACTACAGGAGAATAAGCTCTCTCGAAATGAGTTCCCATCGTTGTCACTTAATCTCTTCATTTATTGATTAATTTGTCTTTTTTTCTTCATTTCTAATAGCTGATCTAGTCTCTCTGTATTTCCTGTTATCGTCTGTAGCTTCTTTCGAATAAACACCTATGGAAGCCTTAACTTCTAGTCTATGGTCACCTTGGGTTTGTTCCATATGAATAGGGTTCATCTTCCGAATAATAATAATAATAATAATAATAATAATAATAATAATAAGAATAATAATAATAATAATAATAATAATAATGATAATAATAATAATAATAATAATAATAATAATAATAATAATAATAATAATAATAATAATAATAATAATAATAATCTTTTGTGACTCCTTTCTAATGAACAACCAAATTTTCTTTGGAAGCTTAAATATCAGGTCAGTGACCCTTTTGGTGGGCTTGTTCCATATGAACAGGGGTTCATAATAATGATAATGATAATGAAAGTGATAATGATAATGATAATGATAATGATAATGATAATAACTGAACATTCTGTCAAATATCCAGAAGTAAAAATATATCTGTCTATTTCTCAAGGTTGACGAACCTTCCCAAACTTTCCATCAGTGCGAATAGGTTGAAGCAAGACCAGAATTTGCGCGTAAAAAAAAAAAAAAAAAAAAAAAAAAAAAAGCGTAAAAGGAGGACTTTGGTCTAAGAGAGTGTAAAAGCTTTATTTGGCTGTAAAACCTGCTGAGAGAGAATCTCCACAGAGCTTCTGCTTATAACCGCTGATGTAAATTACTGCTATTTTGCATAATAGGGAGGAAAATGGTTCCGCTTTTAAAGCAGACACCACGAAGAGTCTTTCTTTTTTTCCTCATATCAGTAAAAATATATAAAGGTTCAGAGGTCAGTAGTGGGTATTAAGGTCAAGAAACAGGTCAATTTTGCCATAAGGCAATGCCCTCGCGGCTAAACATCCATTCATGTGATATGAGACGAAATTCCTTTGATTTTTCTCTACCCACCTTAGGACCTGTGAGAACTGGGAAGAGGGCTGCTGGTGAGTTATCAATGTATACCTATGGGCTACTTCAAACCTACTTTCCTCAGCTTAAAGAGACGTTTGGTCGCCTTAAGTTGAGGTAGAAAATAGAACCTATCTAAAGCAGATTTTGGAGCATAATTAGTGATATTTTAAGGGAAAAATTAATTTTCTGGCAGTTAATAATCTTCAAACTGTTCAGTACCATGGCTTTCTATCCTGGTACTACAGTGCTTTGGAATTCTGTTCCAACTTTCAGATCTCTGTGTTCCACAACATTTTTTTTTTTTTTTTAATTTTGACTCAAAAGGGCATTGTGTTACCAATGCTATTGCATTGCAGTTCAAAGTAGTAATTGGAAATTTACAATTTTCTATGATTAAATTATTTGATATATACAAACATATATATGTATATATATATATATATATATATATATACATATACCTATATATATATATATATATATATATATATATATATATATAATATATATATTGTAAAAAGGAGGATAAATCTTTTCTAAGATGCTTAATTAAGCAGCTCAATGTTCGTTCTGTGGGTATGTGAGTTGTGAGGGCTTGTTCAAGGTGCCTTTGAAAACTGGCTGTGACCAGTTAATTTGGGCGTTGACTGAAGAGTGTGAATTCATGTGTACGTGTGCGCCTCTTTCCGTTCATAATGGCATCTTTAGCCAAAACTAGGGAAGACTTACGGAGAGGTCTGTGGGAGAAAGGCAGAGCCACGATGGCGTATGCCGAGGTGTTTCCTTTTGAAAGTGTGTGAAGTTCCAGGCTGTAATGGGTAACTGTTATTATGCTTTAGCCAAAGGGATGGCTTGTTTTGACATTTTGTAAAGATGTTCTATTTCATTTGATCTTTTGACTTTGTCTTTACAATTGTGTGCTCACTAGTGTGTTCTCCTTTCTTTTAAACAGGCGGATCTAGTGAGGGGACCGAGTGTCCTAGTGAGGGGGCCGAGTGTTCTAGTGAGGGGGCCGAGTGTCCTGTGTGGAGGGAACTATAATATTTTGGAGAAGAGGTAATTGGTGTGACTAATTACTGATTAAGACATTTAAATACCGGGGGGTTGTCTGTGAGACTTGAACTATTATCATTCCATTAATTATCCTATAAGAACCTGAATTGTTCCACTAGTACTTTGCTTTGAATAAACGTATATGTTTTTGTAGCTCCAACTCTAATTTGATGACCTGAGTAATGGAGAGAGAGAGAGAGAGAGAGAGAGAGAGAGAGAGAGAGAGAGAGAGAGAGAGAGTGGGGGGGACTGAGGGTTACCAGTTCGCCTAACGCTCTGGCTAACGCATACCAAATATTAAAATAGCGGGGGTCGACGCCCTTCGCTGTTTTATATATATATATATAAATCTATATATATATATAATATAGGATTATATATATGTATCTATATAGACACTATAGAATAATATATAGATTAATATATGATATATATATAATATATATATATAAATAAAATAATATTATATAATTATAATATATATATTTAATATATATATATATATATATATATTAATATATATAAAATATATATAAAAGGCTCATATTTCGTGTAATATTTCAAAAAGAATTCTGAATATCAATAAAGAAAGGGAATATAGATTGGAAGTAGTCAATATATTTATAACACACACACACACACACACACATATATATATATATATTTATATATAGTATATATATATATTATATATATATATATATATATATATATCTATATATATATATATATAGGCTCATATTTGTTGTATTTCAAAAAGAATTCTGAATATCAATAAAAGAAAGGAAATATAAATTGGAAGTAGTCAATATATTTATAAACACACACACACACACACACACACACACACACATATATATATATATATATATATATATATATATATATATATATACATATATATATATATATATATATATATATATATATAAGGCTCATATTTGTGTAATATTTCAAAAAGAATTCTGAATATCAATAAAGAAAGGAAATATAAATTGCAAGTAGTCAATATATATATATATTATATATATATATATATATATATATATATATATATATATATATATATATATAATATATATATACATACATACTATATAACCTGATCTTTTTCGTACTTTCTTTTCAAATTTTTTGCAACATTGCCATGTCAATATCGTCATCGTTTGACGACCATCAATGCTTCCAGCCAATCAATCCTACGTAACACGACAATCTACATCTCTTTGTTCGACGCC
>NC_087224.1:1633884-1637286 GCF_015104395.2 Macrobrachium nipponense | reverse complement strand
CACATTTCCTTTCTGTTATGTTCGTATTCAGAATTGTTTATCAAATATTACCACAAATATGAGCCTTATATATATATATATTAAATAGATATTATATATATGTGTGTGTGTGTGTGTGTGTGTGTGTGTGTGTGTGTGTGTGTGTGTGTAAAATGGGGGAATGTACAGACTCATCATTTTTAACATCCCTGGAGACAGAGAGTCCGAGCGACAGCTTAAGAATGCTGATGTGTCTTGAGATTGTGTGACATTAAGATCCTTACTAAGCAGGTCAACGATAGACCTGTAGTTATGGGCGTTCGAGAAGGTGACTTTGAAACCAGTATAGAGTGGTTTCAGGGCGTGGATGAAGGGCGTGAGTTTGTCTGTATGTGTGAGTCTCTTTCGTTCAGAATGGCAGGTAACTAGCCAGAACAATGGAGACGGTTGCCTTGGAGAGAAAGAGCGGATAGCTCTGCGGACTTTATATATTTATTTCTGTGTGTGAGATTCTCGGCTGAAGATTGGTAAGAGTTACTGTGCTTTAGGCAAAAGTGTGGCTTGTCTGTATTTTTGATATTTTGTAAAGAAGTTCTGTTTCATTTAATCTTTTGACTTTGTCTTTACAATTGTGTATGCTCACTAGTGTGTTCTCCTCTTCTTTTAAACAGGCGGATCTAGTGATAGGGACCGTGTCCTAGGGGGTCTACGACAGTTCGCCGTGCGACATTTCGCCGCGGACATTTCGCCGCCAATGTAAAAGCTGGCAAACATGCACAGGGTATATTGAATTAGGAATAGGAGAATAGGAAAAGTATAGCCTAGAGATTGATAATTTAACACGTTAGTATTATTATCATTTTGTTAATGAAAAAACCAAATTTGCCTCAAAATGAAGAAGCTAATACAAAGCTTATACAGTTTTTACTTGACCACATTTATTCAGAGATTAAATGAGGCAAACTTCCACAAGTTGGGTTAGCGTGGTCAGACAGTTTGCCAAATGAGTAAAGTCATCCTCGCAGTTTTTTCACTCAGAGATCAAAGGCAAAAAACTAAAGAAAGATTGTTTTGAAAAATTTAATCATGAAACTTCATTTGAACACTATATAATATCTAAAACTATATAATATCTAAAACATGATTCATACCGTATGATACATTAGATCGTGCTGTCTCTTCAGAAGTTGTGTGCTAGTCCTCGTAGATAGTCCATGTTATCTCTATTACGATAATCATTCACAATAGCTTCGATTCTCTCATTTAAAAGTTCATATCGGGGGCGACGTCGGGTGGGGGGGGGGAGGATATTTCCAGCCAAGAGTCCTGCAATTTCAGTGTCTCTTAAGTTTTTTGCGATCGAGTAAGTCCCCCTTTCCTTTAATGAATTTCCATACGGAAGGCCGAATTTCACCCAGTGTGTCTTGGACAGAACGATGCCATGCCTCGACAACATTGTTGGTGCGGTCTTCACCATTTATGACACGGTCATGTACATTCCACAATTCCTTTGGAAATGTAGGAGCACGTCTTAATCCACGGCGATTCGGACGTCCTATGGTCCGCGAAAATAGTCCCAACACTGGGCTGCAAAACATCTGGAACGGTGTTGGCTGATGAGCTCCTCGAAAACATCAGGTACGTCATCAGACGGGACAAAGGCTAGAGCTGGAATGGTGCGGCACTGTAGCACAAAATGAGATACAGTCGAGTGAAAAAACTACGAGGATTTACTCATTTGGCAAACTGTTACTACGCTACCCAACTTGTAGTAGTTTGCCTCGTTTGATCTCTGAGATACTGTCGAGGAAAACTGCGATTGGAATATAATTAGGCACTTTACTCATTTTGGCAAACTGTTTGACGCGTGATAACCCCTAACTTGTAAAAGTCTTCGTAAGCTTTTCCTTCATTTAGGCAAATTTGGCTTTTTCATTGAGAAAATGATAATAATACCAATAATGATAATAATAGTAACGTTATAAATTATCAATCTCTAGTCTAGGCTATACTTTCCTATTATCCTATTCCTCATTTAATATATCCTGTGCATGTTTGCCAGCTTTTATATTGGCGGCGAAATGGTTGGCGGCGAAAAGGTTGGCGGCGAACTGGCTCTGAGGCGAACTGGCACGCGGCGAACTGTCCGCAGCGAACTGTCGCACGGCGAACTGGCGGCGGCGAACTGTCGTGCTCCCGTGTCCTAGTGGAGGGAACTATATTTTGGAGAAGGGATAAATGGTGTGACTAATTACTGATTAAGACTGTTAAAATACCGGCGGTTATCTCAGTTAATTGAACTTTGAGTTATCATTCCATTTAGTTATCCTGTAAGAATCTGAGTTATTCAATTAATACTTTACTTTAAATAAATGTATATTTTTGTAGTTCCGACTGATTTGATGACCTAATGAAATGGAGGGAAGGTTATCGAGAGAGAGAGAGAGAGAGAGAGAGAGAGAGAGAGAGAGAGGTTGCGAGTCGAGAGAGAGAGAGAGTGAGAGAGAGAGAGAGGGGGGGGGGGCCTATTGCCCATGTCTGAGAGAGAGATAGAGGAGAGAGTGTTACCAAAAACCCAGTTTTCCTTCTTCTTCTGGCTATCGCTACCAAAGTGGATAAAGGTTGGTGCCCCCCGTTATTATATATATATAGATATATATATATATATATATATATATATATATACTATATATATATATATATATATATATATATATTATCATATATATATTTATAATTACATATATATATATAATTATATATATAGATATATATATGTATATATGTATATATTTATATCAAATAATTTAATTATTGAAAATTATAAATTTCCAATTACTACTTTGAACTGCAATACAATAGCATATGTAACACAATGCACCCTTTTGAGTCTAAACTTAAAATAAATAAATAAATAAAAAATTGCTGTGGAACACAGAGACCTGAAAGTTGGAACAGAATTCCAAAGCACTGTAGTACCAGGATAGAAAGCCATGGTACTGAACAGTTTGAAGATCATTAACTGCCAGAAAATTAATTTTTCCCTTAAAATATCACTAATTATGCTCCAAAAATCTGCTTTAGATAGGTTCTAATTTCTACCTCAACTTAAGGCGACCAACTGTCTCTTTAAGCTGAGGAAAGTAGGTTTGAAGTAGCTCATAGGTAATGCATCATTGATAACTCACAGCAGCCATCTTCCCAGTTCCCACAGTTCCTAAGGTGGGTAGAGAAAAATCCAGGAATTTCGTCTCATATCACATGAATGGATGTTTAGCCTCGAGGGCATTGCCTGATGGCAAAATGGACCTGTTTCTTGACCTTAATACCCACTACTGACCTCTGAACCTTTATATATTTTTACTGATATGAGGAAAAAAAAAAACTCTTCATGGTGTCTGCTTTAAAAGCGGAACCATTTTC
>NC_087224.1:1618884-1626384 GCF_015104395.2 Macrobrachium nipponense | reverse complement strand
ATATATATATATATATATATATATATATATATATATATATATATATATATATATATATTATATATATATATATATATATATATATATATATATATATATAGGCATATATACATATACATATACATTTTTTATAAATAAAAAGAAGTTGCCTACATGGCTGAAAAAAGTACAATGTGAATTTAAAAGAACGTATATGAAAAGGGTCAGAGTATGTAAAATATTCTAAAAAATTCTCTCTCTCTCTCATCTCTCTCTCAGACTCTCATGCTCTCTTCTCTCTCTCTCTCTCATCTCTCTCTCTGTGTGTGTGTGTGCATGTATATTTCCATTTTTACCAACCCTACTGTACTTTTTCCAGAGCTATTTTTAGGGACCATTGAAGTAAAAATATTTTTTTTGCCACTATGTGTGTGTGTGTTAATTACGTATCTCTCTCTCTCTCTCTCTCTCTCTCTCTCATGATTTTTTAGTATCTTTTGACAGCTATAAACGGAACATTTGCACAGCAAACGGATTTTTGATAGCTGATGAGAACGCCTATTGAATTGATGTAGAATCCTATAAGGTGAATCTGCTTAGAAGATAATGTAAACACTAAATGGTAATGACTTTCTTGATATGGGTAGTTTGAAAACATATTGTTATATTGAAAAATATAATGGACTTATTAAAACTATTTTGATAAGATATTTAAATCTCATTATACCTGAACTTCAAAAAGAAATATGACACTATATTAGAAATTATATAGCCTTGTTAATACAATTTTAATGAGATGTTTAATCTTAACTACCGAACTATAAAATTATGAATATACACAAAAAAAAAAAAAAAAAAAAAAAAAAAAAAAAAAATTGGCTCTATATTAAAACTTATAATGGCCTCCAAACAATTTTAAGGATATATCTAATCCCATCTACCTGAACTAAAAAAAATATCAGATACACCAAAGTCAAACCTTGAAGGACATAACCATAATGCATAACTTTGAATAATTCTATCCTACAGTATCACAGTGACCCATGAATTATGTATCCTCGTATCAGATGGAATCCTACCCCCCAGTGATCAGTGTAGCGAAGGATCCAGGGTCCTTCGATTGTAATGGGATATCTGGTGGAAGTATAATTACATGGATGCTGCTGTCACTGTACAACTGGATTTCTCTGGGCTAAGGATTGGAGGGTAGTTTGATTTTACATTTTTATAAAAACACATTAAATTGGATTTATTTTTGTGTGCTTTCTGGCAATTTTATTCTAAAAATAGTGGTTTTGATAGTTAGGGGGAATATGCTAGTTACAACATATTTATTTAAAGAAAAACCACATGATATTGGGATTTTTTGTTTGTGTTTTTTCTGGCAATTTTTTTTCTCTAAAAACCTGGTGTTTTTATGGAGTGGGAAAGTGCTAGATAAATATTCAATTTCTAGATATGTGTAAGAATATAGAATATATTAAACTGAGAGGAAAAAGTATATTGAAAATTTTGTCATTTACAAATAAGTTTTAGAATTTTAAATATATAGAACATGTAAAATAGTGTTAAAATTTCCCATATGCAGAATCTTTCCCAATATAATTCGTAATCTAATCTTTGATACTTTACAAATTTCTAATTTTTCACAAAGACATGGATCCTGGCATTGCTCCAACTTACTGTTCAATGCAATTCCTTTATATATACTGGCTCTTTCTTTATGCAAATGAGGTCTCTAACCTTTCTGTATAGAAATAATTCAACTCTCCTTCACTCCACTATAAAAAGATTGGTATGAGAGTTAACGCAAAAGATGAATAAATGAATAAATAAATAAAAAGATGGAATATCACTTCTAGTCATGTAGCTCAAAATAGATTAGGGAAAACCACAGAAACCTTTAGGTGATATTTTTATTCGAGTCTTCTGGAGAAATATACATGGAGGGTAAAATATAATTGAGTTAATATATATTTCATAAAGGATATTCCAATGTATGAAGCAGATATATATTTCAGAAAATATATTAATAATTACTTGATTGTACTTATTAACATAATCCCAAAAAACAGTCCTAATAACAAATAAAAAAATACTAGAATGAATATAGAATAAAACAACAATTACAAGTCCCAGTCATAGAATGGAAAACATCTTCACACAAAGTTTTTTTTTAAATCTTTATTTTCAAGAGTATAGCCTCCCAAGTTTCCCATTAAAAAAAAATTCCCCAATGGCTACGGTTATAAGACTGTTCTCTCTCTCTCTCTCTCTCTCTCTCTCTCTCTCTCTCTCTCTCTCTCTCTCTCTCTCCCCGAAGAGGGGGAAGAAATGGATGTAATTACCAAAGTTAGTAAACTGAACAGAATCGTAGATACTTGTCCTGAAGTTACTATTAAGATTTTTAATTTTCATTTCTTTATTTTTATAAAGAAGGACATTTTAAATGAGAGAGAGAGAGAGAGAGAGAGAGAGAGAGAGAGAGAGAGAGAGAGAGAGAGAGAGAGAGAGAGTAATTCTCAGTTGCCCAGATTATAAAAAAAAATGGAGAACCTCTTAATTGGAGTGTAGTTGCATTGTTTATGGCCTGGCTTTAATTAAGAATTAGATCAGTTAATTACTTGTTATGTGGATGTATGTGTATTTTTATAATTAAGATATTCGTCCACTGCTGTTGTTTTTTAGTTCCTAAAAAGGAGCATTTACTATTTATTCGTTTTGATCATTTTTTTATTACAAATTCATTTCAGATCACAACTATCTTTTGAGGCAAAGATCAATGCGAAATGAATGACAATTAAAAATAAACAAAATAAATAAACATTACAGTGAAATGAACCGACTCTCTACAATAGAGAATATTACAGTTTTCAGTTTCCTGGTTTGATTGACAGAGAGAGAGAGAGAGAGAGAGAGAGAGAGAGAGAGAGAGAGAGAGAGAGAGAGAGACGTCACAAATTTTTATTTTTGCAACAACAGCCAAGGAAATTCTGTATCTGTTTGCATTTATGAAATGTATTCAAATCTCTGCTCTTTTTTGTTCCTTGTTTGTATTGGGCAAATGAAAGCATCATTTTTATTTCAATCAGTTTGAGTAGACATCTTAGGAAGTATTCAGAATATGAAAGGGAATTTTAGATAAACATTGTAGCTAATTTAATGCAAAATCTATGACAAGACTTGGAACAGAATAAGGAATTATAGATCCCAAAGAAGTTGAATGATACAAGATCTTGTGGTTTTAGCTAAATGACAGAAGTAATGTAAATAACCCTACTGTAACTTTTACGTACCTGACTCGTTTCAGATAAAATACATATAGTATATTCAGGGTTTCAAATTATGACAATTTTTTCTTATAGGAACTGACTGACTGCCTCTTTTTGAGTGATCATGCTGAGAGAGAGACCTTACCTTACCTTACAGACCTTACATCTTGTTCGGGTTGCCCCAGGTCCCTCAGTATGAGGCACCTCTAATGTCTACCAGAGAGTTGCTAGTACATCTTCCGGTATATTTTGCATCTTCCAATCTTGGATGTCTGGGATGCAGCTTGAGATTTGTCGAGCTTATTCTTAAACACATCTACGCTCACTCCTGATATATTCCTCAGATGAGCTGGCAACGCATTGAATAGACGCTGCATTATCGATGCTGGTGCGTAGTGGATTAATGTCCTGTGTGCTTTCCTTATTTTTCCTGGTATAGTTTTGGGCACTATTAATCTACCTCTGCTTGCTCTTTCTGATATTTTTAGTTCCATGATATTTTCAGCTATTCCTTCTATCTGTCTCCATGCCTGAATTATCATGTAGCGTTCTCTTCTCCTTTCTAGACTATATAATTTTAAGGATTGTAGTCTTTCCCAGTAGTCAAGGTCTTTAACTACTTCTATTCTAGCTGTAAAGGACCTTTGTACACTCTCTATTTGTGCAATATCCTTTTGATAGTGTGGGTACCATATCATATTGCAATATTCAAGTGGACTACGAACATATGTTTTATAAAGCATAATCATGTGTTCAGCTTTTCTTGTTTTGAAGTGCCGTAACAACATTCCCATTTTTGCTTTACATTTTGTCAACAGAATTTCTATTTGATCATTGCATAACATGTTCCTATTCATCATCACACCAAGGTCTTTAACTGCTTCCTTATTTGTGATTGTCTCATTATTAGGTCCCCTATATGCATATAGCTTTCTTTCTCTGTCTCCATAATTTATTGATTCAAATTTATCAGAGTTAAATACCATCCTATTTACCTCTGCCCAATCATATACTTTGTTAAGGTCTCTTTGTAGAGCGTTCCTATCTTCATCACAAGTAATTTCTCTACTTATTCTTGTGTCATCTGCGAAACTACTCACTACCGAATCCTTAACATTACTGTCTATGTCTTCAATCATAATAACAAACAGTATTGCAGCTAACACCGTACCTTGCGGCAGGCACCCGGATATTACCTTGGCTTCATCCGATTTCTCGTCGTTTTGCATTAACTATCTGTTTTTCTGTTGTGTAAAAATTCGTTTAACCATCTTCCTACTTTATCCAAGATATTGTGTTTTCTAATTTTCTTCGCTAATATATTATGGTCTACTTTGTCAAAGCTTTTGCAAAGTCTAAATAAACCACATCTGTTTCATTTCCGCTTTTCATATTTTTGAATATGTTCTCACGGTGGACTAACAGTTGGGTTTGTGTACTTTTTCCGGGTACAAAACCGTGTTGTCCTTTATTAAACAAATTATTTTTTATTAAATGTTTCATAATATTTTTTCTTCATTACCCTTTCATACACTTTCATAATATGTGATGTTAGACTCACAGGCCTATAATTACTTGCCTCTAGTCTTGATCCCCCGCCACTTTTGAAAGTAGGGGTAATATATGCTAATTTGTGCTCATCATAAATCTTGCCTGTATCTACACTTTGTCTTAATAATATTGCAAGTGGCTTTGCGATAGAATGAACTACTTTCTTTAACAAAATAGCAGGCACTCCATCAGGCCCTGCAGCAGCTCCGTTTTTAATTTCATTAATAGCCTGCACAATATCAGCTTCATTAAAATCTATGTCAGCTAATATTCACTATTTTCATCCCTTTCTTCTATATCATTATCTTCATTATCTATTTCCCTAGGGGTGAATTCTCTCTTATATCGTTCTGCCAATATGTTGCAAATTTCCTTTTTTTCATTCGTTAATCTCCCTTCAATTCTTAGAGGGCCTATTTCTATTCTTCTTTTATTCATCTTCTTCGCAATATGAGTATAATAGTTTGGGTTTGGGATTTTGCTTGATATTTAATAGGGTTTTTTCTTCCAAGTCCCGTTTTTCATTTTCTTTTGATTGTATAATCTTGTTTTGTTCTGCATTTTTCTATCTTACTTTTTAGTTCTATAACTTTCCATGCATTTTTTTCTTTTTGCAAGACCTTTTTTCCACTTTCTGATTTTCTGGAACAAGATCCTTCTGTCTCTTGGTATGCATGACTGATGTTCACTTTTCTTCTTCGGTATATATCTTTAGTCCACTATTTTCTCTAATATTTTATATAATATCTCCGTATTTACCCTTATGTCATCACTTACGAAAATGTTATCCCAATCTTTGTTTAATTCTTCATTTTTTATTTCTGACCATTTTATATTTTTACTGTAGAAGTTGTATTTTCCATATCCTTCCCACTTTTTCATTTCTTGCTTATCTCTGTTTTCACTTGCTTTGGAATGGACTGTTAATTCTATGACATTATGGTCTGAAATACTCGCATTATAAACTATTATTTCTTTAAAATAATTCATCTCGTTCACAAATACTAGGTCTAAAGTATTTTCCTTTCTTGTTGGCAGGTGATTTATTTGTTGAATGTTGTATTCTAGTAGCATATCTAATAGCTTTTCGAATTGCCTCTTATCTTCTGCACTACTATTACTCTCTTTTCTATGTGTATAAGTACATCCACAATCTCCATTCGTTCTTTCCAGTCTACGAAAGGAAAGTTGAAGTCTCCAGATAGGAGAATAGTCCAGTCCTTGTGATTTCTACATATATCATCCAATTTTCTATTATTAAGTCAAACTCTTTAGTATTAGGAGGTCTATATATTACTATGTTCATTAATTTTTCAGATTCAAAAAAATTCTACCGCTATTAGTTCACATTCTGAGTTACTATATTTCTCATATATTTTTCCTTGTTTTTTGTCTTTCCCAAATATTGCGGTTCCCCCTTGATTCCTATTTTTTCTATCTGATCTATAAGTTTGGAACCCTTTTATTTGATCATTCCCAGTCTCTTGGGAATACCAGGGTTTCACTTATATTCATTATATCTATTTTCTTTTTCTTTTCAATTTGGGTTAGTTCTTCCTAAGTACTCTATTTTTCTTTTTGAGTTACTCGTAACAAAACCCTGCGCATTCATCACTATGATGGTTTGCGTGTTTTCTCCTTCATTTAATATTGGTAATAATAAGGATTTTCCTATGTCTCTTTCCTGTTCTGGTATGTTGTTCTTTTTTTTTTCATTTCCAGAAATTCTGACATTAAAAAAATCCAACTTTTCCATAATATTTGTTCTTCCTTCATCATAATTATTCATTTTGTGTCTGAATCTGCAATTTCTTTTCCGTTTCTGCAAATATCCTCTTGCATAATAAAAACAGTATTATCTCTTGAGTAGAATTTTGGAGCTGATGCATTGAAATTTTGCTGACACCTATGCATATCTCGTTGATGGCTTGCTTTTGCTTTTTTTTACCTGATATTCTTCATTCCTCTCTTTATTTGTTTCTTTCTTATTTTGGATTTTTATTGCTTGATTGGTTATTTATTTGATTATTTTTCATGGCTACGGGTGCTATATATTTAACATTTTTGTCGAACTTACATCCTTTTCCTTCTTTTAGGTTTTTGCATATTTTTGGATGTAGATCTCTGCAATCATCATCATATCCATTTAGGTATGCACATTTACCATATATTTCTTAGTTGTGACATACCTTAGGCATGTTTGTAGTAACATTTTTCTCCAAATCTGCAATTCCCTCTTTTCAAAAGGTTGCAGACTTTGTCTTTTTTTGTATATTTTTTCCTCTTTCCCGTCATTGTGTGGATCTGGGTAGAGAGAGAGAGAGGGAGAGATGAAAGGAGAGAGAGATGGAGTAGGAGAGGGGGGGGGGATTTTCAATTGGTAAAGAATGGGAATGCCAGTGTCGACAATCATGAAGTTTATATATATTAGCCAGTGGGATTCACACACACGCACGCACACAAACACACACACACACATAGAGAGAGCTGGATGAGGAGAGAGAGAGAGAGAGAGAGAGAGAGAGAGAGAGAGAGAGACCCTAATCAAAACATACTCCACAAAAAAAAAAGAAAAACTTGGTATCACATTCTGCTAACCCCTTTAAATAGACTCTGGCTTTACACGCATATTTTCAACACCGCGAAAGGCCCCCTAATTACAAAGTTTCCCGGTTAATTAAGCTAATTAGCCCCTGAA
>NC_087224.1:1571703-1610884 GCF_015104395.2 Macrobrachium nipponense | reverse complement strand
GGCAAAATAATAAACAATCAGTGGCCTATCTTCCCCAGGTCCTGCGTGGGCAAGGAGGGAGTTTAGGTGTTACTTTTGTGGTTATTGGAAAGAAGAATGACCTAATTCCTAACATCTGCTGACCCATGGTGACCTCTGAACTTTGGACTATTGGAATATACGTAGAAGAATTTACATACAAAATAAATATTCGAATATACTGAAAAAGCTATTCCCTTTCCACGGTGGCTGGGCACGGATGTAAAGATTTCCTCTCTCTCTCTCGTCTCTCTCTCCTCTCTCTCTCTCTCTCTCTCTCTCTCTCTCTCTCTCTCTCTTGTAACGACATTCTGATAAGGAGAAATTAGCCTTTTTTTAAACCTTATTCACCCTCTCTAACCTATCTCATGCCTATCACCCCACAGGGGTATACTCCCCTGCCTACCATCCTTATCTAGGGCAAGTGGAAATGGGGGGGGGTGAGGTTTTTAATCCCTCTATTTTGATTGGAACCTTTCAGCCTTCCACAGGGCTCTCGTGATGAAATAAAATTCTAATTTTTTTTTGTTTTTTTTTTTACATTTATTTTTCAGCAGCCCTATTTTCCTCCTAGGAATAATGTATTGTGATTAGTGTTTCAGAAGCGGAATTAACGTCCTTTTTTCTTTTTTCTTCTTTTTCCCCTAATTTTTTTCGGTGGCTAATTAGCTTAATTAACCGGGAAACTTTGTAATTAGCAGGCCTTTCTCGGGTGTTGAAAATATGCGTGTAAAGCCAGAGTCTATTTAAAGGGGTTAGCAGAATGTGATACCAAGTTTTTTCATTTTTTTGTGGGGTATGTTTTGTTTAGGCTCTCTCTCTCTCTCTCTCTCTCTCTCTCTCAGCTCCAGATACAACTCAAGAGATAAGAACTGTATTTATGATGCAAGAGGATATTGCAGATACGGAGTGTTACGGGCGGGTCTTGTTTGTGACTGATTCCAGGCTCTTACGCCCTTTAACATTAAATGATAGAAAAAAAATTAAATATAAATACTTATAGGAATACCTTCAGTATATATTGTAGGCGTAAAGAAAGAAAGCTTTAAAATAAAATAATTATATTTACAAAAACTTAACTTTAAATAATGAAGAAAAATAAATCCTTAGAACGTTTAAGGTCGATGGGATTCGATGAATGGGGGTTTTGAATTCGTGAAGGTTGGTCAGCGCCATCGAAGTCCGTTGACTAAGGTATCCATACTAGAGCTCTGAAGAAATCCATCGTCGACTAGCAATTGGAGACGAAGCAGATGTTTGGTTGATGAATATGGAGTCGCTATCAGCAACTGAAGTCTAGTTCAGACAATCTCTTCTAAGTTACGCCAAGGTTTTGACGGGGGGAAAAGCACAATCGTATTTCGGTAGACAATACGTTTTCACTAAGCATAAGTAATTACCCAGTGTGCTGGCCAGCATCTCTAGACTGCGAAACTCCAAGACTTCCCTGAAGTCGTACTTGCCATAAACTGTTCCTGAGCAATCCAGTAACATTTAAATAAAAGACCATCCAACAGGTCCATCAAAGACTATCCAACAAGTCCACCAGTATCGAGGGCCGTTCCTCTCTCGCAGTCGTGTCCAAGGCTTTTTCCCCGCGGGTTCAGGGTTACACCACTCGAACTCACCTTACGTAGTGGGAGAAACAAATATAAATAACAGTCCTTCAACTATTCAGTTACACTAGAACAACCCATTTGCGCTCTGCAGCACAACAACTTAACAACAATATAAAGATAAATACATATTTCCGTAACACGGAGAAAATTGCAGAATCAGACTCAAAATGAATAATTATGATGAAGGAAGATCAAATATTATGGAAAAGTTGGATTTTTTAATGTCAGAATTTTCTGGAAATGAAAAAAAGAACAACATATCAGAACAAAAAGACGATACATGGGAAAATCCTTATTATTACCCAGATTAAAGTAAAATGAAAGGAAAACAAAAACCAAACCATCATAGTAATGAATGCGCAGGGTTTGTTTAGTTACGAGTAACTCAAAAAGAAAAATGGAGTACTTAGAAGAACTAACCCAAATTGAAAAGAAAATAGAATATAATGAATATTAGTGAAACTTGGTATTCCTAAGAGACTGGGAATGATGATCAAATAAAAGGTTCCAAACTTGTAGATCAGATAGAAAAAATAGGAATTAAGGGGGAACCGCAATATATGGGAAAGACAAAAAACAAGGAAAAATATATGAGAAATATAGTAACTCAGAATGTGAACTAATAGCGGTAGAATTTGAATCTGAAAAATTAATGAACATAGTAATATATAGACCCCCTAATATAAAGAGTTTGACTTAATAATAGAAAAATTGGATGATATATGTAGAAATCACAAGGACTGGACTATTCTCCTATCTGGAGACTTCAACTTTCCTTTTGTAGACTGGGAAGAACGAATAGGAGATTGTGGTTGTACTTATACATATAAAAAAGAGAGTAATAGTAGTGCAGAAGATAAGAGGCAAATGAAAAGCTATTAGTATATGCTACTAGAATACAACATTCAACAAATAAATCACCTGCCAACAAGAAAGGAAATAAACTTTAGACCTAGTGTTTGTCAACGAGATGAATTATGTTAAAGAAATAATAGTTTATAATGCGAAGTAATTTCAGACCATAATGTCATAGAATTAACATTCCATTCCAAAGCAAGTGAAAACAGAGATAAGCAAGAAATGAAAAAGTGGGAAGGATATGGAAAATACAGCTTCTACAGTAAAAATATAAAATGGTCAGAAATAAGTGAAGAATTAAACAAAGATTGGGATAACATTTTTGTAAGTGATGACATAAGGGTAAATACGGAGATATTATATAAAATATTAGAGAAAATAGTGGATAAATATATACCGAAAAAGAAAAGTAAACATCAGTCATGCATACCAAGAGACAGAAGGATCTTGTTCCAGAAAATCAGAAAGTGGAAAAAAGGTATTGCAACGGAAAAAATGCATGGAAAGTTATAGACTAAAAAGTAAGAAAGAAAATGCAGAACAAAAGATTTACAATCAAAAGAAAATGAAAAACGGGACTTGGAAGTAAATATCAAGCAAACCCTAAACTATTATACTCATACGCGAAAAGATGAATAAAAGAAGAATATAAATAGGCCTTCTAAGAATTGAAGGGAGATTAACAAATGAAAAAAAGGAAATTAGCATCATATTGGCAGAACGATATAAGAGAGAATTCACCCCTAGAATAGATAATGAAGATAACAATATAGAAGTAAGGGAAGAAAATAGTGAATATTTAGCTGACATAGATATTAATGATGCTGATATTGTGCAGGCTATTAATGAAACTAAAAATGGAGCTGCAGCAGGGCCTGATGGTGTTCCTGCTATTTTGTTAAAGAAAGTAGTTCGTTCTATCGCAAAGCCACTTGCAATATTATTAAGACAAAGTGTAGATACAGGCATGATTTATGATGAGCACAAATTAGCATATATTACCCTTACATTCAAAAGTGGATCAAGACTAGAGGCAAGTAATTATAGGCCTGTGAGTCTAACATCACATATTATGCAAAATGTATGAAAGGGTAATGAAGAAAAATATCATGAAACATTTAATAAAAAAATAATCTGTTTAATATAGGACAACATGGTTTTGTACCCGGAAAAAGTACAGAAACCCAACTGTTAGTCCACCGTGAGAACATATACAAAAATATGAAAAGCGGAAATGAAACAGATGTTGTTTATCTAGACTTTGCAAAAGCTTTTGACATGGTAGACCATAATATTTTAGCGAAGAAAATTAGAAAACATAATATAGTGGATAAAGAAGGAAGATGGTTAAAAGAAATTTTACACAACAGAAAACAGATAGTTATTGCAAACGATGAGAAATCGGATGAAGCTAAGGTAATTTCCGGTGTGCCACAAGGTACAGTATTAGCTGCATTACTGTTTGTTGTTATGATTGCAGACATAGACAGTAATGGTTAAGGACTTCGGTAGTGAGTAGTTTGGCTGATGACACAAGAATAAGTAGAGAAATTGCTTGTGATGAAGATAGGAACGCGCTACAAAGAGACCTTAACAAAGTATATGATTGGGCAGAGGTAAATAGGATGGTATTCAACTCTGATAAATTTGAATTATAACTATGGAGACAGAGAAGGAAAGCTATATGCATATAGGGGGGGGCCTATAATGAGACAATCACAAATAAGGAAGCAGTTAAAGACCTTGGTGTGATGATGAATAGGAACATGTTATGCAATGATCAAATAGCAATTCTATTGGCAAAATGTAAAGCAAAAAATGGAGGGAATGTTGTTACGGCACTTCAAAACAAGAAAGCTGAAACACTGATTATGCTTTATAAAACATATGTTCGTAGGTTCCACTTGAATATTGCAATATGATATGGTACCCACACTATCAAAAGGATATTGCACAAATGGAGAGTGTACAAAGGTCCTTTACAGCTAGAATAGAAGAAGTTAAGGATCTTGACTACTGGGAAAGACTACAATCCTTAAAATTATATAGTCTAGAAAGAGAAGAGAACGCTACGTGATAATTCAGGCATGGAAACAGATAGAAGGAATTGCTGAAAACATCATGGAGCTAAAAATATCAGAAAGAGCAAGCAGAGGTAGATTAATAGTGCCCAAAACTATACCAGGAAAAATAAGGAAAGCACACAGGACATTAATCCACTACGCACCAGCATCGATAATGCAGCGTCTATTCAATGCGTTGCCAGCTCATCTGAGGAATATATCAGGAGTGAGCGTAGATGTGTTTAAGAATAAGCTCGACAAATATCTAAACTGCATCCCAGACCATCCAAGATTGGAAGATGCAAAATATACCGGAAGATGTACAAGCAACTCTCTGGTAGACATTAGAGGTGCCTCACACTGAGGGACCTGGGGCAACCCGAACAAGATGTAAGGTCTGTAAGGTCTTTCTCTCTCTCTCTCTCTCTCTCTCTCTCTCTATGTGTGTGTGTGTGTGAGTGTTTGTGTGCGTGCGTGTGTGTGAATCCCACTGGCTAATATATATAAACTTCATGATTGTCGAGACTGGCATTCCCATTCATTACCTAGTGAAAATCCCTTCTCTCTCTCTCTCTCTCTCTCTCTCTCTCTCTCTCTCTCTCTCTCTCTCTCTCTCTCTCTCTCTCTCTCTCAGCATGATCACGCAAATTGATGAAGTCAACAAATTAGCAAAAGAGGCAGTCAGTCAGTTTCTATAAGAAAAAAATGTCATAATTTGAAACCCTGAATATACTATATGTATTTCATCTGAAACGAGTTGATTACTTATTCATGTGTAATTCATTTAAAATATGTCATGTCAGGTACGTAAAAGTTACAGTAGGGTTATTTAGATTACTTCTGTCATTTAGCTAAAACCACAAGATCTTGTATCATTCAACTTCTTCGGGATCTAGAATTCCTTATTCTGTTACAAGTCTTGTCATAGATTTCGAATCCAATTTGCTACAATGTTTATCTAAAATTCCCTTTCATATTCTGAATACTGCCAAAGATGTCTAATCCAACTGATTGAAATAAAACTGATGCTTTCATTTGCCCAATACAAACAAGGAACAAAAAAGAGCAGAGATTTGAATACATTTCATAAATACAAACAAATACAGAATTTCCGCGGCTGTTGTTGCAAAAATAAAATTTGTGACGTCTCTCTCTTCTCTCTCTCTCGTCTCTATCTCTCGCTCTCTCTCTCTCCTCTCTCTCTCTTCGCCATCTCTCTCTCTCTCTCTGTCAATCAAACCAGGAAACTGAAAATGTAATATTCTCTATTGTAGAGTCGGTTCATTTCAATGTATTGTTTATTTATTTTGTTTATTTTTAATTGTCATTCATTTCGCATTGATCTTTGCCTCAAAAGGTAGTTGTGATCTGATATGAATTTGTAATAGAAAAAATTATCAAAACGAATAAATAGTAAATGCTCCTTTTTAGGAACTAAAAAACAACAGCAGTGGACGAATATCTTAATTATAAAAATACACATACATACACATAACAAGTAATTAACTGATCTAATTCTTAATTAAAGCCAGGCCATAAACAATGCAACTACACTCCAATTAAGAGGTTCTCCATTTTTTTTTTTATAATCTGTGCAACTGAGAATTACTCTCTCTCTCTCTCTCTCTCTCTCCTCTCTCTCTCTCTCTCTCTCTCTATCTCTCTCCTCACCTCTCGTCTCTCTCTCTCTCCTCTCATCTTCCCTCTCTCTCTCTCTCTCATTTAAAATGTCCTTCTTTATAAAAAAAAAATAAAAAAATAAAAATAAAAAAACTTAATAGTAACTTCAGGACAAGTATCTACGATTCTGTTCAGTTTAGTAACTTTGGTAATTACATCCATTTCTTCCCCCTCTTCGGGGAGAGAGAGAGAGAGAGAGAGAGAGAGAGAGAGAGAGAGAGAGAGAGAGAGAGAGAGAGAGAGAACAGTCCTATAACCGTAACCATTGGGGAATTTTTTTAATGGAAAACTTGGGAGGCTTTACTCCTGAAAATAAAGATAAAAAAAAACTTTGTGTGAAGATGTTTTCCATACTATGACTGGGACTTGTAATTATTGTTTTATTCAATATTTATTCTAGCTTTTTGTAATTTGTTATTAGGAGTTTTTTTGGGATTATGTTAATAAGTACAATCAAGTAATTATTAATATATTTTCTGAAATATATATCTGCTTCATATATTGGAATATCCTTTATGTAATATATATTACCTCAATTATATTTTACCCTCCTTCAATATTTCTCCAGAAGACTCGAATAAAAATATCACCTAAAGGTGTCTGTGGTTTTTCCTAATCTATTTTGAGCTACATGACTAGAAGTGATATTCCATTTTTTTTATTTATTTATTCATTTATTCATCTTTTGCGTTAACTCTCATACCAATCTTTTTATAGTGGAGTGAAGGAGAGTTGAATTATTTCTATACAGAAAGGTTACAGACCTCATTTGAATAAAGAAAGAGCCTGTATATATAAAGGAATAACATTGAACAGTAAGTTGAAGCTCTGCCAGGATCCATATCTTTGTGAAAAATTATAAATTTGTAAAGTATCAAAGATTAGATTACGAATTATATTGGGAAAGATTCTGCATATGGGAATTTTAACACTATTTTACATGTTCTATGTATTTAAAATTCTAACACTTATTTGTAAATGACAAAATTTTCAATATACTTTTTCCTCTCAGTTTAATATATTCTATATTCTAACACATATCTAGAAAATGAATATTTATCTAGCACTTTCCCACTCCATAAAAACACCAGGTTTTTAGAGAAAAAAATTGCCAGAAAAAACAAACAAAAACTCCCAATATCATGTGGTTTTTCTTTAAATAAATATGTTGTAACTAGCATATTCCCCCTAACTATCAAAACCACTATTTTTAGAAGAAAATTGCCAGAAAACACACACAAAAACTCCAATTTAATGTGTTTTTATAAAAATGTAAAATCAAACTACCCTCCAATCCTTAGCCCAGAGAAATCCAGTTGTACAGTGACAGCAGCATCCATGTAATTATACTTCCACCAGATATCCCATTACAATCGAAGGACCCTGGATCCTTCGCTACCCTGATCACTGGGGCGTAGGATTCCATCTGATACGAGGATACATAATTCATGGGTCACTGTGATACTGTAGGATAGAATTATTCAAAGTTATGCATTATGGTTATGTCCTTCAAGGTTTGACTTTGGTGTATCTGATATTTTTTTAGTTCAGGTAGATGGGATTAGATATATCCTTAAAATTGTTTGGAGGCCATTATAAGTTTTAATATAGAGCCTGATTTCATTTGTTTTGGTATATTTCATAATTTTATAGTTCAGGTAGTTAAGATTAAACATCTCATTAAAATTGTATTAACAAGGCTATATAATTTCTAATATAGTGTCAGATTTCTTTTTGTATGTTTCCCATTTTGAGGTTCAGGTATAATGAGATTTAAATATCTTATCAAAATAGTTTTAATAAGTCCATTATATTTTTCAATATACAATATGTTTTCAACTACCCATATCAAGAAGTCATTACCATTTAGTGTTTACATTTATCTTCTAAGCAGATTTCCACCTTATAGGATCTACATCAATTCAATAGGTGTTCTCATCAGCTATCAAAAATCCGTTTGCTGTGCAAATGTTTCCTTTATAGCTGCCAAAAGATACTAAAAAATCATGAGAGAGAGAGAGAGAGAGAGAGAGAGAGAGAGAGAGAGAGAGAGGGTTCGTAATTAACACACACACACACACATAGTAGCAAAGAAAAAAATATTTTTACTTCAATGGTCCCTAAAAATAGCTCTGGAAAAAGTACAGTAGGGTTGGTAAAAAATGGGAAATATACATGCACAGAGAGAGAAGAGAGAAAAGAGAGGAGAAGAGAGAGAGAGAGAGAGAGAGAGACTAGCGAGAGAGAGAGAGAGAGAGAATATTTTTACATACTCTGACCCTTTTCATATACGTTCTTTTAAATTCACATTGTACTTTTTTCAGCCATGTTGGCAACTTCTTTTTATTTATAAAAAATGTATATGTATATATGTATGTATCATGCATATATATATATATATACGTATATATATAATATATAAATACTATATATATATATATATATATATATATATATATATATATATATATATACATATTTTGCATATTTTTATTAACACCAAATTAGCCCATCTAAATGAGATACCATCACTTAGAGAAAGCCCAGAAAAATCTACCAATCTTGAAGAATTTCTTATCCAAAGAAACATTAAGATTTTTTATTCAGAAAATGTGGTCTAAATGTATATGCTTACATCTCTCATAAGTTTACCAAGAGATACTTATAATAAAAAAAAAAATAGAATGAGGCCCAGTATGCAAAACTAACAAGTATTATACCAGTATCTCTCTCTCTCTCTCTCTCTCTCTCTCTCTCTCTCTCTCTCTCTCTCTCTCTCTCTCTCGACATACTACCAAGCCTTATCAATTCAATCTCCGAGCCGGAGGAAATAAATTCCATATCTTTTAGAGAATCACAATTCAATCAGTTTCTGATACGACTCTCTCTCTCTCTCTCTCTCTCTCTCTCTCTCTCTCTCTCTCTCTCTCTCTTGTACAGTGTGTTATTCATCTACTCTATCTCTTTAATATATGAGTAACAGAAAAAAGTAGTTTCATTGTTTTTTTATACAATGACATTTTCCAAAAGAACAGTCTCTCTCTCTCTCTCTCTCTCTCTTTCTCTCTTCTCTCTTCCTCTCTCTCGTCTCTCTCTCTCTCTCTCTCTCTCTCTCTCTCTCTCTCTCTCTCTCTCTCTCTCACTAAAGTAACCTTTACAGAGCTCGAAGATGTATGAAAATCAATGGGAAATCAATAGCCCCATTGACTGACAGATTCATATCACATAGAGACGCCACTCTACCAAACGACAGGGAACTCCAGAATAGACAGTAGCCATCAATCGTGCTTAGAAAATGAAAATAGACTCGATTGAAAGGATGGTGTGTGTGATTCTTCAAGCATCATTTAGCATCTGTCAGACAAGAGAGAGATATTCTGTGTCAGCATCTTTTATTCTCCTTTTTTTTATCTTTTGTCCCCACTGACAAGTTCTCGATGGATCTCATCTACTTATTATCAAGTTCTTATATCTACTTTATCTACTCTCCTATGGATGACGACAGATCTGTTATGAAAGGGCGAGTTGTTTTTCTTAGAATATTTTTATACGTTCTTTTAGGTTTTTATTTTAGGCTTTTCTTTTATAGCTTTTTCTTTTAGGTCTTGGGACGTGTGGGAATTGGGAGTTTGTTTTCATATGATTAACCTTAAAAGCATGAAATATATACTAAAGGAATTTAAGTCTTTCTTTTAGCCTTTTCTTATAGGTTTTAGGACGTGTGGGAATTGGGTGTTTGTGTTTATATAATTAATCTTAAAATCACGAAATATATACTAAAGGAATGATCATTGGACTGTTTTATATAGGTCATAATTGTTTAATTAAGGGGAGTACCAGCAAAAATAAACTACTTCATAATTAGTGATATGTCCTAATTATGGTGACTTTCATTTATACGACAAACGTTCATGCAGTTTCTGAAAGCTTTCGAGTTTGACTTGACTGAAGGTGTTATTGGTGAATATTTTTCTTCAGTTTATCTCTCTCTCTCTCTCTCTCTCTCTCTCTCTCTCTATCTCTCTCTTCTCTCTCTCTCTCACTCTCTCTCTCTCTCTCTCTCTCTCTCTCTCATTTACAAAAAGGAAAAATGAAAGGATTAATCGTGATTGGCGAATCCTTCTAAAAAGATTCCTACCCAATCCCTTGAGGGACTTCCCCAATCTCCCGCAGGACTCAGTAGGTGTCAAAAACAGAAATCCCTGACGAGCTGCCCCTGATTCTATAAGGTAAGACTTCGCACAAAGGTTCAAGAACTTCGGTAATTACCTGGAAGTTTCCGTTATGGAAATATTGGGCCAATCGTGATTCGTCGCCATCTTGCTGCGGGTTTTTCTATTGGCTGAGTTTGGTCAAGGTTTTTGAGGGTAATAGGGACGTATGTCCTCAGTTGGGTAAGTCAAGTCTTTCAGAGTATTTCATTGCTATGATATATACATCTTTACGTACGTACATACATATGTACGTACAATATCTATCATCATATATATAGTATATATATATATATATATATATATATATATATCTATATATATATATATATATATATATATATATATATATATACTTGATCTTTTGATCTTGTGGAAAAATTAAATAACATTAAATACATACATACATATATACTATCACTTTGTCAGTTTTGATGTATGTTCTTTGTTTACAAAAGTCCCTATTGACTCTGTGCTAGAATATTTAAGTAAAGAACTTGTACTGCATGAATTGCCTATGTCCGTTAGTCACATAATTTCCTTAATTAACATATGTATTTGTGATTGCAGATTTATTTTTAATGGAGAATATTACCAACAAATATTTGGTATGGCCATGGGTAACCCTTTATCACCTCTCCTTTCAAACTTAAATATGGAATTTTTTGAGAGACAACACCTCCCGAATATCACACTTGTCCCCTTAAAAATGGTACCGAATATGTCGATGATATCCTAGTAGTCTTACCTGTTGGTATCGATGTAAATGATTTACTGTCTAAATTGAATAATTTAGTGCCATCCATAAAATTCACTGTTGAAATCGAAAATAACAATGTCATCCCTTACCTAGATGTATTAATACATAGAGAATCTTTCCAATGCAAATTCAGTATTTATAGAAAACTCAAAATAATTTAACATACGTACATTTGGATTCTGGCCACCATCTTAATATTAAAATTTCAATTTTTTCTTCTATGTCCCTACGCGCTTTGCGTATCACGAGTCCACAATATCTTGACCAAGAAATAGAATACATAAAAAAGATAGGAAACGATCTCTGCTACCCACCTCATTTAATTGATTTATGTTATCAAAAAGCTAACAAAAAGTTTTATAGTGTTGCTATTAATGAAAAGAAATGCTTAAAAATGTACTTAGCTTACCTTACTTTCATGGATTTGAAACTATAAAATCAATATTTAAATAATTTAATGTTAATGTAGTGTTCTCTTATAACAATACCATTAAAGATATGCTAATTAAGAATAGTCCCGTAACAAATAACATCATTTACAAAATTCCTTGTAAGGATTGCCCATCGTTTTACGTTGGTCAGTCAAGTGTTAAAATTTATGTGTACTTATTAAGCAGCATATGTATTCAGTTAGAACAGCCCAGACTTCAAATGCACTGTTTATCCATCTGAGAGAAAAATTTCATTGTATTAATTGGGGTGATATCTCGGTAATTGCTAGATCTAATGATTATGTTTCCAAAAATTTACTGGAATCGGCAATTATACAAATCACTAATAAAAACAACCTAAATCTTAGTCTGGGAATGTACCATTTGGACCCATATATTTGTAAGATGTTTATGAAGGACCTTAAAATAAATGAACTACTAAAAAATTAGTCCCACATGTGTATAGTTATTATTTCTCTCTCTCTCTCTCTCTCTCTCTCTCTCTCTCTCTCTCTCTCTCTCTCTCTCTCTCTCTGTTTCGATATTCTCTCTCCCTCTTTCTCTTGCTCGATATATATATTTATATTTTCTTTCGTCTTTTCTTATAATAATAATTATTTTGGGAAAATTTATGTAAATTTCATGTTATTAAATTGTATATGCTTCCGTGTTTTTTTCAAAATGTACTGTTTTCTGGAAGAATAACTTGTTTACTGCGTGTGTCCTCCAAGGTGTGGCTACCCTCAGGCGTTTCCTCCTTTCTGTAGAGTGAAATCGCCCTTATTGCTAATCTTGTAGTGTCAGTTTGGATATTAAGCTTTCATTTGACTATGTTGTCCTCTGTAAAATCAGTTTGCCTTAGTAAAGGGTCTGAACAGGACCGAAAGTACCCGGCTATCTCGCTTTTCATTTTTTCCTTCGTGGCAAAAAACCTTTATATATATATATATATATATATATAATATATATATATATATATATATATATATATATATATATATATATATATGTGTGTGTGTACATACATCATACATACATACTACATATATACTATCACTTTCTGCTCATCCAAATTCTGTAAAAAGAAAAAAAATAGACACCTTGTTGTGAATGTTTCCAAAAAATAATCTGATAGTACAAATACACACACACACATATATAATATATATATATATATATATATATTATATATATATATATATATATATATATATAATATTCCAGTCAGCAAGATATATAGACTTCAGGAGGGTCCATGATACACATGTTTAAAAAGGCCATGTTTATTAACAGCAAAGAAACGTTTCGCACTACTCAGTGCATCATCAGTCTGTCAAAAGTAAAAGACACAATAAAATACATTATTAACATAAAAAGGAATTCACAAGGTAATTAAAATTTACAAGTTAAAACAATAAAAAGTAAAAGAGTATAAAAAGTACATAAAACAGAAAACAAAAAGAGACTACCAAAAACACCAACCATCTATAAGCAGGAGAGAAGAGGGAATGACATACAATGACGTCCAAGGCCAGACGACAACTATGCCAGATACAAAGTTCCTGAGGAAGTATTACTATTGAGAGAGGGAACCAGTCTTTTAATATATAACGATTCTAAAGTTGTTAAGTGATCTGGGTCCCTTACATAACCAATTATTGAAAAGTGTTGTTTTCAGGACTTCGGTTTTTTTGTTACCATTTGAGGTCATGTTCATGTTCCAAAGACTTATAAAACTTGATGTTTATAAAAATATTGGTAATCTCCAACAGAAAATCTCAAATTTAGTCCACAAAACTTATGGCAATTTAAAAACTAACTGGACTCCTTTTTTAGAAAAACTGATCTGAGTATACTCTTAAACTTGAAAAAACGCGAGGACATTGTAATTTGTAAGCCCGATAAAGGCAAAGGTGTTGTGATTCTGAATAAGAACGATTATGTGGAAAAAATGGAAAATATCTTGTCTGATACCACCAAATTTAAAGCTCATGGTGAACTCACTTTTCTCGACATATACAAAAGGGAAGATAAAATCAATAGATTATTAAGAAAAATTAAAAGTGAAAATATTATTAATGAGACCACATATCAACAACTATTTGTGACTGGCTCTTCTTTCAGTATTTGTATGGCCAATCCAAAATTCACAAGCCTAATATACCTCTTAGACCCATTATGGCTGCCTATAATAGTCCTTCGTTCTCTATCTCCAAATTTTTAGCTTGTTTACTTTCTGAATATAGTAGCAATTAATTTTCTTTAAAAAATGGTTACGAATTCCAACAGCAAATTACCAACCAAGATGGAGACTATTACATGGTAAGTTTTGATGTAGAGTCTCTTTTCACTAATGTCCCACTTAATGAAACGATCAATATTATTCTAGATAAGGTTTTTATTAGCGAAGATACAGTTTTTCATGGTTTTAACAGATCAATCTTTAAACAACTACTTGAACTTGCAGTGCAAGATTCAATGTTCATTTTTAATAAGCAACTCTATTCGCAGGTCGATGGAGTTGCCATGGGGTCGCCTCTGGGCCCCATTTTTGCTAACTTTTTTATGTCTGACCTTGAAATGAAATTTTTAAACGAGTGTAATCATAATTTTAAACCGTCTTTTTATCGCAGATATGTTGATGACACTTTTGTCTTGTTCCAGCACTCTTGGCAATGTTCTTTATTTTTGGAATATATTAATCAACTTCATCCAAACATTCAATTTACCATGGAGGTAGAGAGCGAAGGTAGTCTTCCATTTTTAGATATTAATGTAACGAGACATAATTCCGAGTTCACTACTTCTGTTTATAGAAAGCGGACATATACGGGCTTAGCCAATAACTACTATAGCTCCTGTCATATTCTTTCAAACTTAATACCATCTACACCTTGGTCCATAGAGCTCTAAAATATTCTTCAACTTGGCAAATATTTCACAAAGAAATAGTCTTTTCATTCAACTTTTTCAAGATAAACTATCCACAAGTTATAGTTCATAAAATCACCAATAAGTTATTAACACAGTTCTTTCAACCTCCAACAGTCAACTTTGATGTCCCCAAAAAATTATTCTATGCCTCAATCCCGTATATGTCTGACTCCAAATTCTCTTTAAATCTCACAAGAATAATTGAACAGGAAATCCCCTGTCTTAACGTAAAACTGATCTCTAACAACCCATGTACAATAGGATCATTTTTTAATTTCAAAGATCGCCTGCAGTCCTTCATGCGATCCAATGTGGTTTATAAATTCACATGCCCTGGATGTCCGGGCTCTTACGTTGGATCGACACGGAGGTTACTGCAGGTCAGATATTGCAGCCATTTGGGTTTTAGCTTTCGCACTGGCCAAAGAATTAAGCAGCCAGAATTTTCTAATATTAGAAATCATGCCGCATTATGTAAAACCGGAGTCGTGAAACAACACTTTTCAATAATTGGTTATGTAAGGGACCCAGATCACTTAACAACTTTAGAATCGTTATATATTAAAAGACTGGTTCCCTCTCTCAATAGTAATACTTCCTCAGGAACTTTGTATCTGGCATAGTTGTCGTCTGGCCTTGGACGTCATTGTATGTCATTCCCTCTTCTCTCCTGCTTATAGATGGTTGGTGTTTTTGGTAGTCTCTTTTTGTTTTCTGTTTTATGTACTTTTTTTACTCTTTTACTTTTTATTGTTTTAACTTGTAAATTTTAATTACCGTTGTGAATTCCTTTTTATGTTAATAATGTATTTTATTGTGTCTTTTACTTTTGACAGACTGATAATGCACTGAGTAGTGCGAAACGTTTCTTTGCTCTTAATAAACATGGCCTTTATAAACAACATGTGATCATGAACCCTCCTGAAGTCTATATATATATATATATATATATATATATATTATATATATATATATATATATATATATATATATATATATATATATATATATATAGAAAGTATATATGTATATATGTGTGTATACATCATCTCCCCCCTCACAGGGCAGTACCAGAAAACAGAATTACGATTTCCCGCGACGTATATTGCAGGATTGGCCGTGTGCCAGAGTCCTTCGCAAATGCAGACGACAGCTTTCGCGGTAAAACTCCCCAATATATATACGCCATCTTAGGGTATCGCGTTTTCTTTAAGGTCTAACTATCTTTTATGCTATTTTTTACTATCTTTATACTACAGCGAGAGATGGGATGCAATATTCCTTTCATGCGGTATCCACAAAAAGTGGTTTCCATGCAAAAAGGTTCTCTCTCTCTCTCTCTCTCTCTCTCTCTCTCTCTCTCTCTCTCTCTCTCTCTCTCTCTCTCTCTCTCTCTCTCTCTCTCTCTCTCTCTCTCAGAAATGTCGTAACAACAACAAAACAGATAGAATGGATATTGGATGGTGAATTTCTTTTCGCGTTTTATTTTATTGCTTTTCTGGTTCTCTTTTGTGGCTTGCAATTGATATATATATATATATATATATATATATATATATATATATATATATACATATCTTTTTTCTTGATTGAAGATTTGTCTTTTCTTCTTATTTTTCTTTGTATCGTTTTACTAAGGTTTCATCGAGATATGAAATCATTTTCATTACTTTTGACGATTCTTACTCTCTAAGGGAGAGCAACAAGGTTATACATATGTATATATATACACATACATAAATGTATATATTATACATGATAAAGACTAATTAAACCAAAACAAAATGCAAAATCAAATACCTGCAAAAGTCTGCCTGCAAAATAAACTCCTCGTAGTTACCAGCCGAATAATACTGTTAAATTGTTCATGAAAGACGATGAGTATTACCAGCTGGGAGAGAGAGAGAGGAAGGGGGTGGGGAGGCGAGTGTTTTCCTAAAGTGTTTTGAAGTGTTTTGTAGTGTTTTGAAACAAGGAAGGGTCGGGGATTAATGCGTCAGTCGGGGAAATGTGTTTCGTTGCTGATATAAACAACGATTTTGTTTTCATTGACCAAAAACAATATTAGTGAGTGTTCTTTGTTTTTTTTTTTATATGATATTGATGCGGTTTGGAAATATATGTTGCATATAAAAATGTTTAAATATTCTCGAAATGGAAACGTAGACTATGAAGATATATAGATAAATATATACTATATATATACGTACATATATATTATAATATATATATATATATATATATATATATATATATATATATATATATATATATGAGCATTCTTTCTTTTCTTATCTGTATCCAGAGATCACCACAATATCATATTAGCAAGGACAAATAATAATAATAATAATGATAATAATAATAATAATAATAATAATAATAATAATAATAATTAATAATAATAATAATAATAATAATAATAATAATAATAGCCATGATTCCCATGACAAAAGTACTACAGAAGATGGATGCCGGGTACCAACTCAAGAAAAGAGGCAACAGAATCAACCATCTGATGTTCATGAACGACATCAAGCTGTATGGTAAGAGCATCAAGGAAATAGATACCCTAATCCAGACTGTAAGGATTGTATCTGGGGACATCAGGATGGAGTTTGGAATAGAAAAATGCGCCTTAGTCGACATACAAAAAGGCAAAGTAACGAGAACTGAAGGGATAAAGCTACCAGATGGGAGCAACATCAAACACATAGATGAGACAGGATACAAATACCTGGGAATACTGGAAGGAGGGGATATAAAACACCAAGAGATGAAGGACACGATCAGGAAAGAATAAATGCAGAGACTCAAGGCGATACTCAAGTCAAAACTCAACGCCGAAATAAGATAAAAGCCATAAACATATGGGCAGTGCCAGTAATCAGATACAGCGCAGGAATAGTGGAATGGACGAAGGCAGAACTCCGCAGCATAGATCAGAAAACCAGGAAACATATGACAATACACAAAGCACTACACCCAAGAGCAAATACGGACAGACTATACATAACACGAAAGGAAGGAGGGAGAGGACTACAAAGTATAGAGGACTGCGTCAACACAGAGAACAGAGCACTGGGGCAATATCTGAAAACCAGTGAAGACGAGTGGCTAAAGAGTGCATGGGAAGAAGGGCTAATATAAGTAGACGAAGACCCAGATATACAGAGACAGGAGAATGACAGACAGAACAGAGGACTGGCACAACAAACCAATGCACGGACAATACATGAGACAGACTAAAGAACTAGCCAGCGATGACACATGGCTATGGCTACAGAGGGGAGAGCTAAAGAAGGAAACTGAAGGAATGATAACAGCGGTACAAGATCAGGCCCTAAGAACCAGATATATTCAAAAAACGATAGATGGAAATAACATCTCTCCCATATGTAGGAAGTGCAATACGAAAAATGAAACCATAAACCACATAGCAAGCGAATGCCCGGCACTTGCACAGAACCAGTACAAAAAGAGGCATGATACAGTGGCAAAAGCCCTCCACTGGAGCCTGTGCAAGAAACATCAGCTACCTTGCAGTAATAAGTGGTACGAGCACCAACCTGAAGGAGTGATAGAAAACGATCACGCAAAGATCCTCTGGGACTATGGTATCAGGACGGATAGGGTTATACGTGCAAACAGACCAGACGTGACGTTGATTGACAAAGTCAAGAAGAAAGTATAACTCATTGATGTCGCAATACCATGGGACACCAGAGTTGAAGAGAAAGAGAGAGGGAAAAAAATGGATAAGTATCAAGATCTGAAAATAGAAATAAGAAGGATATGGGATATGCCAGTGGAAATCGTACCCATAATCATAGGAGCACTAGGCACGATCCCAAGATCCCTGAAAAGGAATCTAGAAAAACTAGAGGCTGAAGTAGCTCCGGGCCTCATGCAGAAGAGTGTGATCCTAGAAACGGCAGACATAGTAAGAAAAGTGATGGACTCCTAAGGAGGCAGGATGCAACCCGGAACCCCGCACTATAAATACCACCCAGTCGAATTGGAGGACTGTGATAGAGCAAAAAAAAAAAAAAAAATAAAATAAAATAATAATAATAATAACAAAGCCTTAATATTATTATTATTATTATTATTATTATTATTATTATTATTATTATTATTATTATTATTATTATTATTATTATTGATAAGGGGAACCGAACAGATTCCCGAAAGCTATCCTTGGATCCTTGGAGTTTTAAATTTAAATATATGTACATTTACATAACTGTAGATTTGTTTCCCCATTATTATTATTATTATTATTATTATTATTATTATTATTATTATTATTGTACTTAGGAAGCAGACCCTCTCTCAAGCATACTTTATTAAAAGTAATGGCTACTTCAGCAGCGTTACACTTGTAGAGATTCTTCTCTATTTTCCGAATAGCGGCTTTTTCCGTGCTACTTAGACAGGCTAGTAGAGGTAAAATTGGTGTATATATTTGAATTTTACAGATAAACTATGATACCATAGTCATCAAAGTCATTAACGATATATATATATATATATATATATATATATATATATATATATATATATATATATATATATATGTCTCTCTCTCTCTCTCTCTCTCTCTCTCTTTCTTTAAGCAAGCGAGCTTTCGTCTGTAGCTGCCAGACATCCTCGGGCTGGTAAGCTGAGGGTGGACTGATCTTGGAGCTTGTTGTTGTTGTTGGAGATTAAGCCAGCCTTGTGCTGGCACGGGCTCTTGCTCCTAGAGCAGCCCGTAACTGGATTATCTGTAAAGATACAAAAACAGTGCTTTGGCGGTTAGTTGTAGAAAGGAGATAGGGTGACAGGCAGGATTGCAACCCCTTTGAACCTTACGATACCCATCAGTATGAGAGAAAGTTTTATAGCAGTGAGACTCAGCCTAGCTGGAGAGGGCTGAGTAGGAAGAAGGAAGCGAGTTTTAGTTTGAGGGAAAGGAGGTGTTAAAAAAAAGGGGGGGGGGGAGGGGGGGGGGGAGTTACCTATAACATTGGGTAGTAGGCATCTGAAAATATTGCAAAAATATCAAACAACATTAAGAAAGTATTATAGCATATATACATGTTCATGCATACTCACACTTATACATATGCTCCCAAAGATGTGTATGGCTCCCATTCAAAACAGTGAAGTAGAGGGTTTGTGCATTGTGTAGCTTTCGTTGGTTTTATGCTTGTAAGACAAAAGGAGATTCCCATGTGTCCCTATGTTATTTAGGATGTGTCTGGTGATCTGTGCCGGTGTCAGCTCATTTTCAGTTAGGTTCGACCTGAGAGACTGTCTCTGGGCAGTCTAGTAGGTAGTGTTCGAGGGGCTGGATTGCCTCTCGGTCACAGTACTGACATAACCTGCCCTCATCACCTATCATTTGCCAGGTGCACAGGTATCCTAGCCATAATCTGTGTATGATGACTGAGAGTTTTCTAGTGGTTGTTTTGTGATGTCATGCGGCGTTAGATTTGTGACATCCACATACCACTTGGACGTTCGTGAATCTTGTAGATAGTGACGTCATACTTCAGTCTCTTCTTGGAGTTTGGCATAGCTTTTAGCCATATCCTTTAGGTGTGTTGTGGATGGTTGCACTTTTATGCTTACTGTACTGCAGCTGCGGGCACTTTTGGCAAGGATGTCAGCTTCTTCATTTCCCTGGATTCCCACATGGCTGGGTGTCCAGTTTAGTGTGACTCTCCTGCCAGCAGCTTGATGTGACTTGGCCACTGATTTTATGGCTGATATCAGTGTCACATTTTCTTTGGGATTTGTCGCTTTGATTGCGAGTATTGCTCCTTTGGAGTCGATATGCACTGTTGTGTCTTTCTTTTAAATTGGAATTTTCTAAGGCTTTTAAGATTGGCCATTAGTTCCGCTTGTAGTATGGAGGCATTGTTGGATAGCCTCCAGCTTCCTTTGAAGTCTTGGGCAGCCGCTGCTGCTGCAGTTGCTGGAGCTTCTGGATCAACTGAGCCATCTGTGAAATATATGTTTTCAACTGCTGTATTCCTGATTCCTTCTTCTGCTGCAGTTTTCATCTGTGCTGCTGTGTTTGCCGGTAGTATTGTGAAATTATACCGGATTGGGTCTTCGACCCAGGGAGGTGGTTTTTGGTATCCCTCAGGTGGGACATCCTTTGCTATGTGTTTCACTGTGTCCTGCATACCCAGTTCTCTCAGTGTCTGGAGTATACTGCCCGCATAGGTTTTGGGCGGGTATAGTTCTTCATGCAGGTTTATACACGCTTGCATTTTGTTTTTGTGTGGTCCATTTCTGTCGTTTCTGATGGTTTTGCACAGAATGGCAATATTTCTTTGGCCTATCCTGTGCTTGAGAGACTGTAGTTGTGTCTCTGCCCTCAAGAGACAAATTCTTGTCCAGATTGGGGCTCCAAGTATAAGTCTCATTGCATTATTTTGGATGACTTCCAGCCTCTGCTGTTGATCCTTTCTGAGACTTGTCAGGACTGGTGTTGCATATTCTACTTGTGCTCTGATGGTTTGTATGTAGAACCTCCTGGGCAGATGGTATGTTGCACCTTCTTGTAGTGATGTGATTCTCTTTAGGGCATTCAGCCCTATTTTTGTTTTTGCTTTTGCCTGGAGGAGCTGTATTTCCTTCTCAGGAGATAGTGAATCTGCAATGCAGACTCCCAGATATGTGTAGCTATCCACCCAGTCTATGACGTCTCCTTTCAGTAGAAGGTTGGGTGGATTTCGATCATGTTTTATTGCCATGGCTTTTGTCTTGTTTCTGTTGATTTTGAGTCCCAGTTGTGTGCACTTGTCCTCAAGTTTTTGCAAGGCTTCTTGCATCTTTTGGAGTTGTCTTTGAGGGCCGGAGCTGATGATGCAAACATCATCAGCATATATGAAGACCTCTACTCCTTGTGGTAGCTCGAGACAGGCTACATTTTCCATAAGGACATTGAATAAGAAGGGGCTTAGAATGTGCCCCTGTGGAGTGCCGTTTTCAAGAGAGTATTATTCTGACATTCTGCCTTGGAACACTACTCTTGCTTCTCTGTCTTGCATGTATCCTTTTGTCCATGTAAGCAGGTTGCCTTTGATCCTCTTTCGGACTAGGGAGGAGAGGATGGTTGCTGCATTGGCCAGTTCATATGCTTTTTCTAGATCTAAGAAGACCACTATGGATTTTCTGCCATTTATGGCACTTAGCACCATCTTTTAGGCACTCATGGTGCCTACTCCTTCCCTATAGGCATAGAGCCTATGGTGTATGGGCCCTGCTCTCCATATGTCCTGTTTACCAGGAGTAGATATACCTGTTTGGCAGGGTCTCCCATGTGTCTCAGCATGCTGTAGGTGATTGCATCTGCTCCAGGGGCTGTGTCTCTTTTCCCCTTGCTGAGTGCACTGTTTAGTTCTTCCATAGTGAAGGGTGTGTCTGTGTCATCAGATGTGTTGCACGCAGTATTGATTTCTCTCCACCTTGCTGGGGAAATTTCATTTATTTTTTCCTGTGTTGTCTGGGGAAGGTTGTGGGATTTTGTCCTTTCTGCGAAGTTTCTGGCTATATTGTCAGCTTCTTCTTGTGGGTTGGGATGGATGCTTTGTTCTGTTCTTCCTTTCCCTGTCGAATTTTTGCAAGGAAGTCCTCCAGAATCTTGGGTTACTGGAGTTTGTTTTCTGCTGATGTTTGCACACCAATCATACCATGCCTGTTGTTTGATTTCTTTTGTCTCTTCAGTTGCGTGGGCTATTACCTCTCTGAGAAGTCTGTGCATCTCGTCAGATGGTTCTTTGACTCTTTCACAGTAGTACCATGCATCTTTGTGATCGATCTTGGATTGTTTGATCTTTGGCATGGACATGTTTGCTGCCTCTCTGAGTTTACTGATGAACTCTTGATAGAAGAGTTCTATGTCGTTTGCTGGGTTTTCAAGGTAGTCCCTCGCCCATCTCGTCATTATGGCTTCGAATGTAGCCCAGTTTGCAAACTTGGGGTTCCATCTCTCTGGTGGCGGTGGTATGGGGGGCAGCTTTTTGAGCTGTAGGCCAATGTCAATGGCTATGTGGTCGCTTGTGAGAGTCTCGTGCAGCTTCCATTTTGCTTGCTCCTTTAGGGCTGAGTTTGTGAAGGTAAGATCTAGTCTTCCTCCTTTAGGTGAGTGTGCTCTCCACTGTTTAGTAGGCACACTTCTGGGAATTCACATGATAACTGGTGTAGATGTCTCCCAGTTGTGTTTGTTTGTTGTGTAGAATTCAGACTCGGGTGATGTGCGTTGAAGTCTCCCCCAATTACTGTGTTTTCTTGTGTCGCTCCGCTGAAGAGTGTTTCCCCTTCAAATGTATTGTCCCGAGCCCTGTATATATTGTGTACGGTCAGTGTTGTGTTTGCAAGTGTGAGTTTTACGTTGAGTGATTCTACATCATCTCCGCAAGGGATGTTATCTACTTTTCTTGAAGGGATTGTGTTTTTAACCAGGGTGATTAGTGTATACTTTGTACCCTTTAGATATGAATTTGGTGTTTTCCCTTACTAGTGTTTCTATTAACATTATGATGTCATAGTTATTTGTTTGTGTGTGTGCTTGCAGGAATGCATATTTATTGTTTGCACTTAGTATGTTCTACTGGAGGATTTTTATAGTGTCTGTGTCTCTACAATCATTTGTTCTGATTGTGTTGCTGTTGTTTCCTAACTCGTTATTTGCACTTGATGTGCCTTGACTACCAAAACTGTGGTTGGCCCTGGCACTGGAGATGTACCTGGTACTGTCACTTGGGATGAAACTGACACCAAGTGTATTTGTAGTGCTATTTGCACTATTGTTATTTAGTTGTGTAGGCATGGTGATGCAAAAAGTCCTCTGGACGTTCTTATGCACTTATCAACCACTTCTTTAGCTATTTCCTCTGAGAAGTTTGATCCTGTTAATTCTGCAAACTTGAATAACATTTGCACCAGGAGATTTGTGAGGTCTTGGGTCTGTGCAATGTATTTGTCGTGTTTTATTTCTGGGTGAACTTCAAGCCTGTTGATTTGTGGTGTAGAAGGAGGAGGGGAGACTGGGTTAAATGGCTTTGAGGAGCCAGGAACAGTGGAGCTTGTTTTGGAGTGAGGAGGATAGGTCGGGTTTTGGGAACAGGAGGGGGTTAATATGTATGTGTTTTGTTGGCGTGGCTGAAATTCTGAGAAACTTATTTTTCTTCTTGTGTTGGTTATTTGTTTCTTTGGAGTGTGTTGGTCTGGGTGTGATTTGGGGTGTATTTTGTTTTCTTTTTTCTGAGGTTGAGGCTGATTTTGTGTTCTGTTGGGTCTAAGCCCTCCAGCTGCAGCAGCATAGGACTGTGTCTTATGCTGGGGGTATGTCTGTGTGTCTTTGGGAACTTGTTGAGGGCCCCCTAACTGCAGTAGCCTAGGACCTTGATCCCTACTGGGTGGTGGGAGCTGCTGTTGTCTGTTGGGGTCTGGTGTTTTGTGTGTGTGTGTGTCCAGGGAAGCTCCGAGGTGCAATTCCTTTTAGTGTGTCGATTTTTTGTAGCCTTATCGGGCATTTTCTGTTCCACGCATGGTGGTTTCCCTTGCATGTGGGGCATCTGGCATTTGTTACTTGTCCAGCTTTGAACTTATCTGAGCAGAGTTTTGTGGGATTTCTCCCACTACATACACCACAAATGGCTTTGGCGCTGCAGGCACTGCTATGGTGTCCGTACCTCTGACAGTTAAAACATCTCAGAGGTTCTGGTGTGAAGTCCATGGTGGGGAAGGAGCCCCACATGCCGAGATTCCTTTCCACTCAACTAAGACTTTGCAGGTTGGCTGGGGGCTGGGTCCTTTTGTGTGGGATCTTTCTGCTTTGACCACTCTAGGATTTTCCAGAACCCTGGTGTCAAATTGCAGAGGGTAGTGGCATAAAATAAATTTGCAGGGTTTGTCCTCAGGATTGAGGTATTTGAAGCTAGCAGGGTTGTTTTTTCATATATTCATTTGTATTTTCATTTGAGGGTATAAGAAACAGTTCTCCCCTGGTAGTGGGTCTTACCTTGAACACCTTAACTTTCCTTTCAAGGTCCTTGACAAACTCATAGGCACTGCTTCCTGTTGGAGGAGTTATCATGTACTTTCCATGTGAGGGTGAAAGTGCTGCTTGTGGTCCTTGCTGCTTCCGTTTGCTTGTGGTGACGACCTGGAAACCATCATTCGTGTCCATGGCAGGGGGGTTTACTGTGCCTTCTGGAGTGGCCGTGGTGGTTTCTTCTACGGAGGAGGTGGAGGAGTCCAATCTTGGTCTAACCGCTTCAGGTGCATCTGAAAAGGAGGAGGAAGAAGACGTTGTCCTTTTCCAGTTCTCAGGTGCCTCTGCAGTGGTGGGTGCGGGCTGGGTTACAGGGTCCATGGCTGCATTCGTCTATCTGTGAGAGAGAGAGAGAGAAAGAAAGAGAGAGAGAGAGAGAGAGAGAGAGAGAGAGAGAGAGTGTGTGTGTGTGTGTGTGTATGTTATGTTTTTTACTTTTGCCTGTAGGGCCTAAACCTGGTTTATGAGAGGCACCAGCCTATCGTCCCTGTGCTACTTGCAATAAAGGATTGCGACAGTAGGAAGTTTTTGCCCCTTTGTCCCTGCTTCAATCGGAGTTTTCAGACCCCAACGGCTACCGAATTTTAGGCAGGAGAGACTGTTAGTAAAGGAAAAAATAAGAAAAATTAATTTTGAGAGAACAGAGATTTCATAGAATTTTTCTGATAATATGTGAGAGAGCTCTCTCAGAATTATAATTCTCGGTGTCGTCGTCATCAATCGCCGAAAGTTCCGCCGAAAATCGTTGGAAAAATCGCCGCTATCGTCGACTGGGATGGCGCTATCGCTCGCTGCCGCTCGCGTTCGCCAGAGACGGCCTCGGAAGAGATGTTACTGCTACGGAGGCCGAGCAGCAATTGATCTTGGAGCGGTGTCCGTCCTCGTTTATATTTGGGGTTGACAGCAGGGGGTCTGCCCCATGCTGATCTACTATTAACTGGTGGCGGTAGGTCTTCGTTTTCATTGGTGGCTTGAAATAGGTGTCAAGCCACTTTCCCCGCGTTGATGATTGCGATGCTGTAAGTCCTGCAGCCGCCTGGACCTCCTTAGCGGCGCGGTTACGTTGATGGGCGTTTTGCTACGCTGCGGGACGTCACGGCTAACTTGATTATGGTTGGCTGCAGGAGTATCTCGTTCGTGGGGGCGTTGTCTTCCGTGGAGTGGTCGTGCTCGGTGGTGTCATTGTTTGTGCAGTCTTCTCCTACTCGTAGGGAGGGGGGAGAAATTTTCCCTGCGTCGTATTAAATGTAGGTTTTACTTGCTGGATGAGAAGCGCCTCCAGCAGGCGTAACCGACGGGCATCAGGGGCCTTCCCGATGATCTTCGTGTTTTGGATGATCACATCCCGGGAGATGGCCTCTTGATGTTTGGTGCGGGCATGAGAGTCTCTTAGACAGGCGCATGGTAGTCATACCAACGTAGGTGCCGCTGCAACAGCGGACTGGGCATGTATACTGGTAAACCACATGAGTCTGCTTCAGGGGGTCTCGTACCTGTGGAGAGGGGTTATTTTTCATGGTAAGGGTCGCGGTCCTTCGATTCTGGTAGTAAACTAATCAGGTTGATATTTTTGGTGTCGTAGGTCGGGGATACATTTTCAGAAATAATTTTCTTAACTCATGAAGGCTTTATAATACAGCTTGATATTATCCTGGGGGCGGGTTGCGGGCTCTCACTACCGTGCCATTTCTCCAGGGCTGTACGGACTTCTCTGCTTATTAATTTATTTGAATACCCATTATTTACGAGTACTTGTGAGGCGCGGTCGAGTTCCTGATGAGTGTCCTGTCATATCGAGCAGTGGGAGAGGGCTCTCCTGACGAAGGCCCTGATGGTCGTGCTTTTGAATCTGGCGGGGCACTCGCTGTCACCATTGAGGCAAAGTCCTAGGTTGGTTTTCTTTGTGTAGACGGAAGTACGGAGGCCAAAATGACTAGCGAAACGCCCATCAACGTAACGCGCCCCTAAGGAGGTCCAGGCGGCTGCAGGACTTACAGCATCGCAACCATCAACGCGGGGAAAGTGGTTTGAGACGTGGTTCAAGCCACCAATGAAAACGAAGACCTACCGCCACCTGCCAATAGTAGATCAGCATGGGGCAGACCCCATGCTGTCAACCCCAAATATAAACGAGGACGGACACCGCTCCAAGATCAGTCCACCCTCAGCTTCCCAGCCCGAGGATGTCTGGCAGCTCCAGACGAAAGCTCGCTTGCTTAAAGAAAGGAGAGAGAGAGAGAGAGAGAGAGAGACATATATATATATATACGTTAATGACTTTGATAACTATGATATCATAGTTTATCTGTAAAATTCAAATATTTACACCAATTCTGACACTGTATTTGATTGATCATGACCTCCATAGGCGCTCTACTAGCCTGTCTAAGTAGCACGGAAAAAGCCGCTATTCGGAAAATAGAGAAGAATCTCTACAAGTGTAACGCTGCTGAAGTAGCCATTACTTTTAATAAAGTATATTATTATTATCAGAGACCAAATTTCCCGTCAACCTCGACACTCTGCACTTTCTGTCTTTTTTTAAAGCATTACCAATCAATCAAGTCTGCAATGGACGGACGAAATGCGAGTTGCACATCAATAAGTGAGTGAGTGTGTGTGTGTGTGTGTGTGTGTATGGCATTTGTATCGTGTTGCATGTGAGTGGGATTATTTGACTTGGTGGGTGTTCATTGTTTAATTGATAGGTATCAGTTGTTTTATTTGTGTGTGTATATGCATATATATATATATATATATATATATATATATTATATATATGTATATATATATATATATATATATATATATATATAGATATATATATAGATATATAATATATATATATATATATATATGCCATATATGTACACTCGACAAGAAAACTGAAGATACAGTTTTCATTAGCTTTCGTTCATCTAATTTCCCATTTGTTTTACTGGAAAGACATACTATCGCTAAATTTACTCTGGAATATGAAAATATACTGCAAATTATATCATATAAGTTAAAACTGCAAAACAAAACCGTTCAGATACTTAAAAACACGATATATGTCCGAAGTAATTGGAATTTCTCAGATGGATTCGTTCATAGAGATCTGGTAGATAGAATGTGAATTTCTGATTTTAGTACTATGTATCACGACGACAATATTTACTCGTTTTGCTTCATGAACGGGGATATTGCGTCATCGTAAGTGGTGAATGCAATTATTTTAATTTGTACAAACTTATGTTTATGTTCCCAGAAGCGATTAAGTTAGCTGACGTCAATGGCAGTCAATGTTGCGACAGCTAAGGTAGGTTGAACAAATCTAGTTGCATCCGCAAGAGCGTTTTCTATGTGAGGAGGAGCCCTAGAACCTCGAGCGGGAAAGCGCAAGTCACTGGATACTGGCTACGTAACGGATTTCACACTTTGATTACTTTGACGTTGACATGGATCGAATGCTAGTTGCTGTTTACAAAGCTACTGTCTTTAAAAATAAATCTTAATCAAGGTTAAAGTAACATGTCAGCTCAAAGATTTTCGGGCTATATGCTCCCATTACAAAGCAGTTCTTAGTAGCCTACAGCCCTACACGACTGCATTTCTGTGCCGCTAGGCTGAAAGATCTCCTACGATATAAAACTTTAATTGCCTGTGCAATACATATTGAGTTATTTGTGGTAATAAATATTTTTACTTAACACAGCTTTTTTCGTGAATGATTTGTGGATGAAACCCGATTTTCATAAGTAAAGACTATATCAAGAGAGCAAGAATGACCACACCCTGTGTCTAAAATTTTCCACCTCTTTTTACAATCTTTGAATGCTACGGCAACTGCCGAATGTAATCAAGATTAGGGTATGAATTTCTTAGTGAATTAACTTGAATATTATGATCCTTCAAATTTTATCTCGCTGCAGCACGATCATATCCTATCGCGCAAGCAGAGGCCTATCGATAGAGATACTTAATTCATTATATTTTCTTCTGCCTTTCCCCCGTACTATAACTCTCTCTCTCTCTCTCTCTCTCTCTCTCTCTCTCTCTCTCTCTCTCTCTCTCTCTCTCTCCTACTTCCAACTAAAACTAAAATACTATATATATATTGCCACTCAATCTCCCAAAGAAAATATAATGTAATTAAGTAGTTATAAATAGGCCTAAACTTTCACATGAGCAGATTTTACTCCTCTCTCTCTCTCTCTCTCCCCCCTCCCACTTTTAAAACAAATTTGAAAAAATATTATCACTCAATCTCTCAAAGTAAATATAATGAATTAAGTATCTCTACAGATAGACCTATGCTTGCGCTCTCTCTCTCTCTCTCTCTCTCTCTCTCTCTCTCTCTCTCTCTCTCTCTCTCTCTCTCTCTCTCTCTCTCTCTCTCCACTTTTGAAACATTTGAAAAAATATCACTTAATCTCTCAAAGTAAATATAATGAATTAAGTATCTCTATCGATAGGACTACGCTTGCGCGCTCTCTCTCTATCGTCTTAATATTTAATTCTTTACTGTATTGTTCCTCACGATTTCCACAAGTACTGCCCAAATTTTAAAACCCTTTCTCTCATTGTTTAAGATCCGTCTTTAATTACGTATAAAGTTTTCGTCAGTTTAGTGTCAAAGATTACTTATGAATAAGGTTTCACAGTAGGTTTTAAAAAAGATGATCGATATTCCACCCTGAACTGACGATACCAAACCAACATTAATGAATAATACAGAGCCTGTTTCTACGTTCAAGTATAAATGATTATAGGACCTCAACAGAATCTTTATGGGTAAAGTTGATGGAAATCTAGAAAGCAACAAACGCTATGATTTTGAAGCTCCACCCCTTTTCAAGAGTTGCCAGGTGTGTCATTATTGAACAATATACTATGTCCGAAGATTTAAAAAAACTGTATCTTAAGTTTCCTTGCCGAGTGTACATATGTATAATATACATACATAATAAATATCAATAAATATATTTGTATGAGTTTTTTTTCTATGTATAAACAGATAAATCCTTCTGAATCTGAATATTTTACGTTTTTTGTGTTTCTGTATGTATTGCATGTACAGGAATACACACGCAAACATTATATATATATATATATATATATATATATATATATATATATATATATATATATATATACATACATATATATCCTATATATATATATATATATATATATATATATATATATATATATATATATATATATATATATATATATATATATATGTATATATATATATACATATATATATATATATGTATATATATATACATATATATATATATAATATATATATATATATATATGTCAGATGAAAGAGGGCTATAATTGATAATAATATTTAATATGCCATTGTGATGTTCGCTGTGACTTTTTTAGGATGCGCTGATGCATTGCTTTTAACTTCCCATAGAGACAGAGTCCGAAGCAATGACCTGAGAAAGCTGATAATCTTTTCTGGGATGGTGTGATACGAAGATGCATATTTAAGCGGGTCAACGTTCGTTCTGTGGTTATGTGAGTTCACGAGGGCTTGTTCAAGGTGCCTTTGAAAACTGGCTATGACCAGTTTATTGAGGCGTTACCGAAGAGTGTGTGTTCGTGTGTACGTGTGCGCCTCTTCCGTTCATAATGGCATCTTTAGCCAAATCTATGGGAGACTTACGGAGAGGTCTGTGCGAGGAAGGCAGAGCCACGATGGCTTGTGCCAGAGAGTTTCCTTGAATAGAGTGTGTGATTTTCCAGGCTGTAATGAGTAAGTGTATCATACTTTAGCCAAAGGGATGGCTTGTTTGATATCTGGTCTTTACAATTGTGTGTGTGCTCACTAGTGTGTTCTCATGTCTTTTATAAAAACAGGCGGTTCTAGTGAGGGGACGGAGTGTCCTAGGGACAGAGTGTCCCGTGTGGAGGGAACTATAATATTTTGGAGAAGAGATAATTGGTGTGACTAATTACTGGTTGAGACATTTAAATACTGGGGGGTTATCTGAGTGGTTTGTCTGTGAGACTTGAATTATTATCTTTCCATTGTTGATCTTGTAAGAACTTAAATTATACAACTATTGCTTTACTTTGAATAAATGTTATATTTTTTGTAACTCTGACTCTAATTTAGTGACCTGATAGAATGGAGAGAGAGAGCGAGAGAGAAAGAGAGAGAGAGAGAGAGAGAAAGAGTGAAGGCTTGTGCCAGTTATCACGCTCAGGCTATACGCATACCAAATATTAAATACCTGTGGGGGGGGGCGATGTCCTTCGAAGGTAATAGTTGGTGTCATCGGATAGGTAACACACACACACACACACACACACACATATATATATATATATATATATATATATATATATATATATATATATATATATATACATATATATATATATATATATATATATATATATATATATATATATATATATATACATATAATATATAATCAAAAGTCCTCAATTCCACGTCCATTCCCACTGTTGGACCTCAAGACCCCAACTCGCTCCAAAAGTAAACAAAAGACGCAGTCACGTTGAGCCCAGAACATCCTAGCTCCAAAATGACCTCAAGAAAGGTCTTCTTTTGTCGACTAAAGCCAGGAGGAGAAGGAGGAGGAGGAGGAATGTCTTCATTCCGGTCTCTCGTTTAGTGGTCAGTGGCTTGAAAACCGTCGGAGGGGTAGCATGGTGGCTGGTGGTACGTGAGCCCATTGCTAATGAAGAGAAGGGAACTCAATGAATAAAAGAAAGATGTTATTCTTTTTTCTATGTGGATATGTTTCTTGGAATTCGTTTGTTGTTTTGGTCAAGGAATTCAAGTTAACTTTTTATTTTTGTATATCTGAGGAGATGGCAATATATAATATTAGATATATCTATATTATATAATATATATATTTAATATATATTAATCTCTAATATATTAGATACATAAAAAAAACAGAGCGTCACCTATTTCAATTGCCCACTTCTCCAATTTCCTCTCAACTCCTCTTGTCCTGAAAGGAAAATATTGGATGAATATGAAAAAATGAAAATAAAAATTTGCTCTTTGCCTCTTTCAACTTTTAAAGCCATCTTGACTGGAATTATTTCCAAATATACGAAATCATTTCTTTGGATGTTGAACAAAATACATTATTACCGAATTGATATTATTGCCAATTATAATTCCTTCCAACAGTCTCTCTCTCTCTCTCTCTCTCTCTCTCTCTCGTCTCTCTCTCTCTACAACATCCAGTTTTAGTGGAATCCACTGGACGTACTGGAATTCCAGGCCTAAGTATTTTACCCTAAAACTCCAGTTCCATCACGGTAAAAGGTTTTCATTCTCTCTGCCCGCTTTGTTGATCGGTTTATATCTAACTGCGTCCATTTCCCCAATCCCCCCTCCCCCTAACCCTACCCCCCACCCCCCGAGCGAATGTGAGAGACTGCCACAGAGAGGGGAAAGAGTGAAATGGTAAGTGCCAGAATTAACAGTTTTTTTATTTTTTGTCAGAGATATTTTATAAATATAAAATTCAACAATTTGCCTTATTTTGGGATAGTCATGTTGACTGGTTTAAATGACATTTGAGTACCCTTCAAAGAGAGAGAGAGAGAGAGGAGAGAGAGAGAGAGAGAGAGAGAGAGGATCAAGAACCTCTCATTACCGTCTTACACCACAGACCCACAATGCAACAGTTTACATAACATCCAACCAATTATGACTCCTTAGTCTCTTACAGACTTCTTCTGTGAGAAAGGGGTCGATCTCCCCTCCCCCCTCCCTCCCTCCCTCCTCCCTCCCTCGGGGGTCTGGAATAACAGAGCGGATGGACTGCTTTCTCCCCCAACAGGGACCCTAATTAACCACTGAATAGTCTGAGGTTATATAAATACCAAGAAGAGTTTAAGGTAATGTTTGTGGAGACTTTATGTCAAAAAGGTTTGTCTTAGCCATTTAATGGTTGTGTTTTGAATGCACACACATTATCTCGCGGTTGTCTCATCTGTGTCTGGCTGGGAGTTTGTCTCTAATGTACATTATAGTTCTTTCAAACAAGCTTTGTTCTAAATGTACACACATTAAGTCGTAAATGTTCATCCCATCTACATGAAACTGGGATTTATTTTGAAATTTACAAAAATTATGCAACAAAGCTTTGTCCCATCCACATAAAGGTACACTAGTTATGTCAGACAAGTTCTGTTCAAAATGTACAGACATTAAGTGATAAATGTTCGTCTCATTTGCATAAAACTGTGATTTTTTTAAAATTTATAAACATAATGCCACACAACTTTGTCCCATCTACCTAAAGCTTGGATATTGCTTTTGACCTACATACATTAAATATTATAAAATTGCCCCACCCAAATATCATAGTTTTGCTTCAATAGAACACAAATATGCCATAGAAATATGTTCCATCGACATAAAACAAGGATTTAGCAATTAACTAGCAGCCATTAAATCATACAAATTTGTCATACATACAAGTGGGACTTTGATTTTAACATCAACAATTCAAATCACAAAATCTCCCATTCATATAAAACTGATTTTATTTAGCTATTTTGTAAATCTTCATGAAGACTATTAGGAGCCAGATAGCAAAGCAGAACTGGAAATAATACCACAGACTGGAGATGAAAGGAGATTTGTGAAAGTGAAAGCCAAGGTTAAGATATGGATGGACTGATGAGTTTCGAATTCCTTGAGATGATACTAATACTAAATTTTATGCAGATTTTTCATATTAATATATCATATATAATGAGAGGCCAAGTCTATTGATATTTATGATGCTCTTGATGAATATATAAATAATAATTCATTAGCATTTTACAAGAAAACAAAACCTTACCTATTCTAAACACACATTAACATGATTGCGAGTTACCAAAAGATAGATTCACTAAATGAATCAAAATAGCTTTAAAAACATCCACAAATAAAAAAAATCCATAATTAGAAAATTAAAACTAAAATAAATATATCAAACCAAAAATATCAACTGGAAAAAATTAACTTTGAGAGAATAGAAAAAGATTTATATATTTCTGACATAGCATCACTACTACTACTACTACAACTACCGACCTCGATCAGAACGTCAATAAAAAGCAAAATCAATAAATAGCAGGAAACGAGAAACTAACACAGAGCCAGCCATGAGTAAACATGGCAGTTAAGGAGGTGAAATAGCCCATAAAGGCCGTAACACCGTCGTTAGGTCCTTAATAGCAATCCTACGTAGGATTCCACTGAGGTATCTGTACATAAAGTGAAAGGCAGTGTAAGGGAGTTGGGATTATACAATGCTCGCGAGATCCCTTGGGGTCAGGATCATATTAGTTTATGTATAGTAGAGGTATTATGCATCATACACCTGTGTATGCATGTGTTAGTGAATATATATATATAATATATAGATATATATATAGATATATATATATATATATATATATATATGTATATATATATAGATAGAGTAGATAGATAGATATGATAGATAGATAGATAGATATAGATAGATAGATAATAGATAGATTTAGATAGATTTTAGATATATCTATATATAATAATTAATATAATATATATATATATATAATTAATAATATATATTAATATATGAATATATATCCTTATAAACTATCTATATTATATAATAATATATATATATATGACTATATATCCTATATATGATACATATATATATCTAGTATAGATATATAGATATATATATATTATATACATATATATCTATAGATATATATATATATATATATATATATTATATATATCTATATATAATAGATATATATCATATATATATATAGTATATAGTATATATATATATACTATATATATATATATATCTTATATATATAATATATAAGATATATAGTATTATATATATATATCTATATATATAGATATATATATATATATATATATATATATATATTAATATATATATCTATATATATATATAGATATAGATATATGTATATATATATATATATATATATATATATATATATATATATATATATATATATATATATAGATATATATATCTATATATATATATCTATATATATATATATATATATATCTATATAGATATATATCTATATATATATATATATATATATATATATATATATATATTATATATATATATATATATATATATATATATATATATATATATATATATATATATATATATATATATATATATAGATATATATAATCTATATATATATATATATATATATATATATATATATATATATATATATATATATATATATATATATATATATCTATATATATATATATATATATATATATATATATATATATATATATATATATAAACCTTATACAAGCTGGTATTATCAAACTAACCATATTTCTCTCATTGAAGTTTTAATAATATTAAGAAAATACAGAGAGAGAGAGAGAGAGAGAGAGAGAGAGAGAGAGAGAGAGAGAGAGAGAGAGAGAGAGAGAGATTCTCCCTCAAGAAAAAATCACGTCCCATATCCTACATTTCTAAAAAATCCCCTGATTTTCATTAATTGTTTAAAAACTGCTAATTGTTCAGGGGGCTGAATTAATCTCCCCGTGAGGCCTATAATGAGGAATATTTTTGAGGAATATAATATTTTCTTTTCCTGCAGCTAAGATCTAATTACCGTTCATTAGGCATTCGGTAGACCAGAAAAAAAAAAAAAAACACCTCGAGTCCTTTTGACTGGGAGGAGTAAGCTATTAAACCCAGCAGAGAGAGAGAGAGAGAGAGAGAGAGAGAGAGAGAGAGAGGATGTCCGAAACTCTCTCTCTCTCTCTCTCTCTCTCTCTCTCTCTCTCTTTCTCTCTCTCCAATGGCCAGAAAGTTGGGAAAGAAGAAGACATCGACTATGAGTAGGAATCAAAAGAGGGGAAAAAGAATAGAAAGGGGAAAATAATCCTTGATCACAGAGAGCAGCCACCTTAACTAATAGCTGAAGCAGCCTCCATAAAAGGGGGAAATGGTTCTCCAATACATTCTCGAGGGAATTTTTCTTTCTTGCTGTCTTTGTCGTGGAAGTCAGTTTTTTATTTCTTTTTCCCTTTCTAGGAGTTGTTTGCCTGAGAGGCGAGTGATCTTTTTTGTTTTAAAGATACTCAAGATATATTTTCTTGTTTTTTTTTGTGTATAGATTTGATCATACTAAAATGATTTTAAGATTGTGAAGCAGATATGTGTTTGACTATGACTGGAAGAATTGGATATTTTGTCAATGCACCTCTTCTACATTAATTATTTTTTTAGTTGGTACATACCTTAATGCTGGGCTTTTATAAGTAACTTTTATCCTGATAAAAACTAAAGATTTCTAAGTACACTTCATTCATTATGATAAGAATACTTTTTAGAATATTGCAAATGAAGTTCATGCTGTGAAATCTAATTTTTACCCTTTCATTTATATTTTTAGAAATATTTCTTATATAGTTTCATGCGGACATTTTATATGTAGTCTGGACCCTAATAATCATCTAAAGTATTTCAATTACTCGTCATTCAAGATAAGATTCAGTTGTCCAATATTGGATGGTTTTACGTCACATTCTGAATGCATTTTGGAAATATAAGTCAGCAAAGTTCATTCACTAACCTCTTTCCAACCACAGTCAAGGCATAGGAATAATAACTCTAAAATTTACTGGAAGGAACCTATTCATTCCTTTTTTATTTACTTGGAAAAAGAAAATCATAGATTTAATCGACTTCTACGAGTCACCAAAGTTCAGTCACTATCTTTCCAACCACAGTCAAGGCATTCTTAGGAATAATAAATAACTAAAATCAACTAGCAAGAACATAATTCATTCCTTTCCCATTTGCTTGGGAAAGGAAAACCACAGATTTCCAAAACCAACCTCATGCCTTCCTCATTAGTCGAATGAAAGGAAACCATTTTCTGATGGTTAGCAGCTGACAGAAGAAACAGATTGGGCATTGAGGTTGGGAAATTGTCGGTTAAAATTGGGACAAGAATTGTTCCCAGACTCAAGGAAATGCTTATGCCTGACTGATGAACTCAGCTCTGCCGTCTGGAAATGATATCTTCAATCATCATTCCAAATTTAAACCACTCTCCGTTGTCTGCAAAAGGAAGCTTATTGTGCACGCTCTGTCTGTCCGTCCGCACTTTTCTGACCGTCCTCAGATCTTAAATTCTACTGAGGCTAGAGGGCTGCAAATTGGTACGTTAATCACCCACCCTCCAATCAATCAAACATAGCAAATTGCAGCCCTCTAGCCTCAGCAGTCTTTATTGTAATTAAGGTAAAAGCTACCCATGATCGTACGTCTGGCAACGATAGAAAACAGGCCACCACAGGGCTGTGGTGCAAGATTCATGGGCCGGGACGCATACAGCATTGTACCGAAACCACCACCGAAAGTTAGATCTGTTTTCAATGGCCTTGATTTCACGCTGAACAGAGGACTCCATTTCCAAATTTAAACCACCTTTTAACAATAAGAGGGAAGGGTATCTCTCTATGTGGGCATTTCCCTCAAAGCACATACCATTGGTGGGGGATGCGGGGGTGGTGGGGAACAGAGGAGAAGGACCCCAAAGGACCCCAAATTATAATATCGTCTGAGGATAAAAAGGAATCTAATTAAAACATCGAGAAAAGATGGAAAAGGTAGCTGATATAGTGGCCTCCCTCCCTCCCTCCCTCCCTCCCTCCCTTCCTTCCTTCCTTCCCTCCCTCGTGCTCTCTTTAGAAAAGGGTCTTTTAGAAAGTAGGCCGACAGCTTATGAATAGACCTGCGCCCGCGGGCGTTATATTATCTCCTCTCTCCTCTTTCTTCCTCCTCCTTCTTCTTCTTCTTCTTCTTCTTCTTCATCATCCTTACACGAACAAAGGTTCCCCTCCCCCCTTTTCAGACGCTTGGTCGAGGGGAATGAAACCAGTCGGTCCCTCGGGACACGAGATAGTATATCTCCTCCTCCTCCTCCTCCTCCTCCTCCTCTTCTTCCTCTTCTACGCTTTGACTTAAGGTCTAATAAAGAGTCTCTCTCTCTTTCTCTACAGCTTTCTGGAAATGTTTATTTTTGGTCTGGCTGCCTTAATGGCTGGTGCCTGAAAGCAGATGAGGGAGGGTCTAAAAAGGGAGTTTTTTTTATCTATTTTTTTCTCCTAAACTCTCACACGTAATTGCGTAACATAGTGGTTTATTTTAAAAGATCTCTGACGATGGAAAAGACACTTATCCTGTTTTTTTTTTACACATCTGGAAATATGTCAGTGGTTCATTGCTGAAATGAAAAGCTCAACCAGCGTTTTTTTTCTTAAAACTTCTACCAACTGGACTGCATAAAAGTGAATAAATGTTTTGAACGCTTTTTGTTTTGAAAGTTGGTGAAAGTACGGTTTGTTTATGTTGAAAGTTAGTGAAAGTTCTGTTTGTTTAAGTTGAAAGTTAGCGAAAGTTCTGTTTGTTTATTCTGAAAGTTGGCGAAAGCTCTGTTTGTTTATGTTGAAAGTTAGTGAAAGCTCTATTTGATTATGTTGAAAGTTAGTGAAAGTTCTATTTGGTTATGTTGAAAGTTAGTGAAAGTTCTGTTTGTTTACGTTGAAACTTGGTTAAAGTTCCGTTTGTTTTTCTGAAAGTTGGTGAAAGCTCTGTTTGCTTGTGTTGAAAGTTAGTGAAAGTTCTAGTAGAGATTAGATACCAATCGTCAAGATCACAAAAATGTTAATTATTTTTTTTAAATTCGATGAGTTTCTACAAATAAACCTATATATTTAGTAGAATTGTTAAATGTTGTTAATCTTGGTTAGTGAAATAGTCTGATCACTACCAGTTTGTAGATGCCAATATGAATACACCCTAATAACTGACTAACTCAGCCTTACACCTTTGTCAGGTCTGCTTCACACTACCTTTTTCATTGAGTTTAGGAACTTCGAGCCATCAACATACATCCTTAGCTTCCCCAACATTGTAGACCTAAACGAGGGACTTTGTTCCCTAATGACCCTAAAGATGATGATGCTATAGGTAACTACAGGAGAATAAGCTCTCTCGAAATGAGTTCCCATTATTATAACTTAATCTATTCATGTATTGATTAATTTGTCTTTTTTTCTTCATTTCTAACAGCTGATCTCTACTCTCTGTATTTCCTGTTAACATCTGTAGCTTCTTTCAAATAAACACTCATGGAAGCCTTAATTTCGAGTCTATGGTCCCCGTGGGTATGTTCCATATGAATAGGGGTTCATCTTATGAATAATAATAATAAAATAATAATAATAATAATAATAATAATAATAATAATAATAACTAATAATAATATAATATAATAATAATAATAATATTCTGTGACTCCTTTCTAACGAACACCCAAATTTTCTTTGGAAGCTTAAATTTCAGGTCAGTGGTTCATAATAATAATAATGATAATGATAATGATAATGATAATGATAATGATAATGATAATAACTGAACATTCTTCCAAATCCAGAAGTAAAAATATATCTGTCTA
>NC_087224.1:1555198-1565198 GCF_015104395.2 Macrobrachium nipponense | reverse complement strand
ATTACCTTAAACTCCTCTTGGTATTTATATAACCTCAGACTCTATTCAGTGGTTAATTAGGGTCCCTGTTGGGGGAGAAAGCAGTCCATCCGCTCTGTTATTCCAGACCCCGAGGGAGGGAGGGAGGGAGGGAGGGAGGGAGGAGGAGGGAGGGAGGGAGGGAGGGAGGGATTGAGGGAGGGAGGGGAGATCGACCCCTTTCTCACAGAAAAAAGTCTGTAAGAGACTAAGGAGTCATAATTGGTTGGATGTTATGTAAACTGTGCATTGTGGGTGTGGTGTAAGACGGTAATGAGAGGTTCTGACTCTTCTCTCTCTCTCTCTCTCTCTCTCTCTCTCTCTCTCTCTCTCTCTTTGAAGGGTACTCCAAATGTCATTTAAACCAGTCAACATGACTATCCCAAAATAAGGCAAATTGTTGAATTTTATATTTATAAAATATCTCTGACAAAAAAAAAAAAACTGTTAATTGCAAAAAAAACTGGCAACTTACCATTTCTCTTTCCCCTCTCTGGGGCAGTCTCTCACATTCTCTCCGGGGGGTGGGGGGGTAGGGGGAGGGGAGGGTGGTGGGGAAATGGACGCAGTTAGATGTAAACCGATCAACAAAGCGAGCAGAGAGAATGAAACCTTTTACCGTGATGGAACTGGAGTTTCAGGGTAAAACACTTAGGCCTGGAATTCCAGTACGTCCAGTGAATTCCACTAAAACTGGATGTTGTAGAGAGAGAGAGAGAGAGAGAGAGAGAGAGAGAGAGAGAGAGAGAGAGAGAGACTGTTGGAAGGAATTATAATTGGCAATAATATCAGTTCGGTAATAATATATTTTATTCAACATCCAAAGAAATGATTTCGTATATTTGGAAATAATTCAACTCAAGATGGCTTCAAAAGTTGAAAGAGGCAAATAGCAAATTTTGTTTTTATTTTTTCATATTCATCCAATATTCTCCCTTTCAGGATAAGAGGAGATGAGAGGAAATTGGAGAGGTGGGCAATTGAAATAGCTGACGCTCTGTGTATTGATGTATATATGAGGCGTCCAGTGCTAAAACCCACACTCGCCACAAATTTGAGAAATGCATTTTATCGTACATCTGGAATCCCCTTCGTTTCCTCTTTCAAATGGTGTAATTGATTGTATATTTTGATGTTGAGAGTAAGGTTCAATTTTGCATTATATAATCTGTACTTTTGTAAACTTCAGCATTAATTTTGCTCATCAATTTTACAATCAATCATACAATCAATCAGTCAATCATATTGTTCACAGTCTAATTTTTTTTTCGTACACAACATTTTTGGGGTCCTAAACATTCCTAAAATTCAAACCTGAAGAAAATATTTTGAAAAATTAAAGAGTTATGGCCTTTTTAAATTTACAAAATTGAAGGCCTTTTTTTCTCTATTGTTTTAAAATTTGGTGAGTGTGGGTTTTAGCGCTGGACACCTCATATATATATATATATATATATATATATATATATATATATATATATATATATATATATATATATATATATATATATATAATATATATATATATATATATATATATATATATGGGTAAAACATAATCAATTGCCTCTCCTCGGATATACCAAAATAAAAAGTTAACTTGAATTCCTTGACTAAAACAAACAAACGAACGCCAAGAAAACATATCCACATAGAAAAAAAAAAAAAACATCTTTCTTTTATTCATCGAGTTCCCTTATCTTCATTAGCATTGGGCTCACGTACCACCAGCCACCATGCTACCCCTCCGACGGTTTTCAAGCCACTGACCACTAAACGAGAGACCCGAATGAAGACATTCCTCCTCCTCCTTCTTCTCTTGGCTTCAGTCGACAAAAGAAGACCTTTCTTGAGGTCATTTTGGAGCCAGGATGTTCTGGGCTCAAAGTGACTGTGAGTAATCTGCGTCTTTTGTTTACATTTGGAGAGAGTTGGGGTCTTGAGGTCCAACAGTGGGTAATGGACGTGGAATTGAGGACTTTTGATTATATATATATATATATATATATATATATATATATATATATATATATGCATACACACACACATACAACAACTAATACCCTATCGATTAAACAATGAACACCACCAAATCAAATAATCCCACTCACATGCAACACGATACAAAATGCCATACAGACACACACACACACACACACACACACTCACTCACTTATTGATGTGCAACTCGCATTTCGTCCGTCCATTGCAGACTTGATTGATTGGTAATGCTTTAAAAAAACAGAAAGTGCAGAGTGTCGAGGTTGACGGTAAATTTGGTCTCTGGTGTTCATTCTCCCAATTTGGACGTTTTGGGTGGTAATCGAACCTATGATTCGATTTGCCGTCTCTAAATGGAGAGAGTTAGAAGTCTGAGGCGTGGCTTGGCTATAATAATAATAATAATAATAATATACTTTATTAAAAGTAATGGCTACTTCAGCAGCGGTACACTTGTAGAGATTCTTCTCTATTTTCCGAATAGCGGCTTAGACAGGCTAGTAGAGCACCTATGGAGGTCATGATCAAATACAGAGTCAAAATTGGTGTAAATATTTGAATTTTACAGATAAACTGATACCTTAGTTATCAAAGTCATTAACGATATATATATATATATATGTCTCTCTCTCTCTCTCTCTCTCTCTCTCTCTCTCTCTCTCTCTCTCTCTCTCTTTCTTTAAGCAAGCGAGCTTTCGTTTGGAGCTGCCAGACATCCTCGGGCTGGGAAGCTGAGGGTGGACTGATCTTGGAGCGGTGTCCGTCCTCATTTATATTTGGGGTTGACAGCATGGGGTCTGCCCCATGCTGATCTACTATTGGCTGGTGGCGGTAGGTCTTCGTTTTCATTGGTGGCTTGAAGCGGGTCTCAAGCCACTTTCCACGCGTTGATGGTTGCGATGCTGTAAGTCCTGCAGCCACCTGGACCTCCTTAGCGGCACGGTTACATTGATGGGCGTTTCGCTACGCTGCGGGACGTCACGGCTAACTTCATTATGGTTGGTTGCAGGAGTATCTCGTTCGGGGGCGTTGTCTTCCGTGGAGTTGCCGTGCTCGGTGGCGTCACTGTTGGTGGCAGGTCTTCTCATACTCGTAGGGAGGAGAAATTCTTCCTGCGTCGTATCAAGTGTAGGTTTTACTTGCTGGATGAGAAGCGCCTCCAGCAGGCGTAACCGACGGGCATCAGGGCCTTCTCGGATGCTCTTTTGTGTTTTGGTTTTTGGATGATCACATCCCGGGAGATGGCCTCTTGATGTTTGATGCTGGCCAAAAAGACGACATAGCGATGGGCTCCCCACTAGGGGTACTCTTCGCTAACTTTTACATGGGCACCGGGTTGCAGGAACGAGTCTTCGCTAGGTATGCAGCAACCACCCCCCCGCAGATATGGACGATATATCGACGACATCTTTGTTCAAGTCGACACCGAGAATGAGGTAGAAGCCCTCCGTCAGGCATTTCAGCAGTGCAGCGTGCTGAATTACACGGTTGAATACAGCACCGACGATCAGCTCCCCTTCCTTTACGTCCTTGTGAGTAAGATGGAAGACGGCCTCCGTACTTCCGTCTACACAAAGAAAACCAACCTAGGACTTTGCCTCAATGGTGACAGCGAGTGCCCCGCCAGATTCAAAAGCACGACCATCAGGGCCTTCGTCAGGAGAGCCCTCTCCCACTGCTCGACCTGGCAGGACACTCATCAGGAACTCGACCGCGCCTCCCAAGTACTCGTAAATAACGGGTACTCAAATAAATTAATAAGCAGAGAAATCCGTACAGCCCTGGAGAAATGGTACTGTAGTGAGAGCCCACAACCCCGCCCCCAGGATAATATCAAGCTGTATTAAAAAGCCTTTATGAGTTCACATTACCGTGAAGAAGAGGACACAGTTAAGAAAATTATTTCTGAAAATGTATCCCCGGCCGACGACACCAAAAATATCGACCTGATTATTTACTACCAGAATCGGAGGACGCGCGACCTTATTATGAAAAATAACCCCTCTCCACAGGTACGAGACCCCCTGAAGCAGACGCATGTGGTGTACCAGTATACATGCCCAGTCCGCTGTTGCAGCGGCACCTACGTTGGTATGACTAATATGCGCCTGTCTAAGAGACTCTCATGCCACGCCCAAGAGGGGGCTATGAAGAATCACGCCCGCACCAAACATCAAGAGGCCATCTCCCGGGATGTGATCATCCAAAACACGAAGATCATCGGGAAGGCCCCTGATGCCCGTCAGTTACACCTGCTGGAGGCGCTTCTCATCCAGCAAGTAAAACCTACACTTGATACGACGCAGGAAGAATTTCTCCTCCCTACGAGTATGAGAAGACCTGCTACCAACAATGACACCACCGAGCACGACAACTCCACGGAAGACAACGCCCCCGAACGAGATACTCCTGCAGCCAACTATAATGAAGTTAGCCGTGATGTCCCACAGCGTAGCAAAACGCCCATCAACGTAACCGCGCCGCTAAGGAGGTCCAGGCGGCTGCAGGACTTACAGCATCGCAACCATCAACATGGGGAAAGTGGCTTGAGACCCGGTTCAAGCCACCAATGAAAATGAAGACCTACCGCCACCAGTTAATAGTAGATCAGCATGGTTTAGACCCCCTGCTGTCAACCCCAAACATAAACGAGAGACGGACACCGCTCCAAGATCAATTGCTGCTCGGCCTCCGTAGCAGTAACATCTCTTCCGAGGCCGTCTCTGGCGAACGCGAGTGGCAGCGAGCGATAGCGCCATCCCAGTCGACGCTAGCGGCGATTTTTCCAACGATTTTCGGCGGAACTTTCGGCGATTGACGACGACGACACCGATAATTATAATTCTGAGAGAGCTCTCTCATATATTATAAGAAAATTCATATAAAATCTCTGTTCTCTCAAATAATTTTTCATTTACTAACAGTCTCTCCTGCCTAAAATTCGGTAGCCGTTGGGGTCTGAAAACTCCGATTGAAGCAGGGACAAAGGGGCAAAAACTTCCTACTGTCGCAATCCTTTATTGCAAGTAACACAAGGACGGTAGGCTGGTGTCTCTCATAAACCAGGTTTAGGCCCTTCAGGCAAAAGTAAAAAGCATAACATACTCACACACACACACACACACACTCTCTCTCTCTCTCTCTCTTTCTTTCTCTCTCTCTCCCCTCAAAGATAGACGAATGCAGCCATGGACCCTGTAACCCAGCCCGCACCCACCACTGCAGAGGCACCTGAGAACTGGAAAAGGACAACGTCTTCTTCCTCCTCCTTTTCAGATGCACCTGAAGCGGTTAGACCAAGATTGGACTCCTCCACCTCCTCCGTAGAAGAAACCACCACGGCCACTCCAGAAGGCACAGTAAACCCCTCTGCCATGGACACGAATGATGGTTTCCAGGTCGTCACCAGAAGCAAACGGAAGTAGCAAGGACCACCAGCAGCACCTTCACCCTCACATGGAAAGTACCTGATAACTCCTCCAACAGGAAGCAGTGCCTCTGAGTTTGCCAAGGACCTTGAAAGGAAAGTTAAGGTGTTCAAGGTAAGACCCACTACCAGGGGAGAACTGTTTCTTATACCATCAATTGAAAATACAAATGAATATATGAAAAAAAACCTGCTAGCTTCAAATACCTCAATCCTCAGGACAAACCCTGCAAATTTATTTTATGCCACTACCCTCTGCAATTTGGCACCAGGGTTCTGGAAAATCCTAGAGTGGTCAAAGCAGAAAGATCCCACACAAAAGGACCCAGCCCCCAGCCAACCCGCAAAGTCTTAGTTGAGTGGAAAGGAATCTCGTCATGTGGGGCTCCTTCCCCACCATGGACTTCACAACAGAACCTCTGAGATGTTTTAACTGTCAGAGGTATGGACACCATAGCAGTGCCTGCACCGCCAAAGCCATTTGTGGTGTATGCAGTGGGAGACATCCCACAAAACTCTGCACAGATAAGTTCAAAGCTGGACAAGAAACAAATGCCAGATGCCCTGCATGCAAGGGAAACCACCAAGCGTGGAACAGAAAATGCCCGATAAGGCTACAAAAAATCGACACACTAAAAGGAATTGCCCCTCAGAGCCTCCCTGGACACACACACACACACACAAAACACCAGACCCCAACAGACAACAGCAGCTCCCACTACCCAGCAGGGATCAAGGTCCTAGGTTACTGCAGTTAGGGGGCCCTCAACAAGCTCCCAAAGGCACACAGACATACCCCCAGCATAAGACAGTCCTATGCTGCTGCAGCTGGAGGGCTTAGACCCAACAGAACACAAAACCAGCCTCAACCTCAGAAAAAAGAAAACAAAACACACCCCAAACCACACCCAGACCAACACACTCCAAAGAACAAATAACCAACACAAGAAGAAAAATAAGTTTCTCAGAATCGGCCACGCCAACAAATACATACCTATCCTCCTCACTCCAAATCCCAAATCAAGCTCCACTGTTCCTGGCTCCCCAAAGCCATATAACCCAGCCTCCCCTCCTCCTCCTACCCCACAAATCAACAGGTTTGAAGTTCACCCAGAAATAAAACACGACAAATACATTGCACAGACCCAAGACCTCACAAATCTCCTAGTGCAAATGCTATTCAAGTTTGCAAAATTAACAGGATCAAACTTCTCAGAGGAAATAGCTAAAGAAGTGCTTGATAAGTGCATAAGAACGTCCAGAGGACTTTTTGCATCACCATGCCTACACAACTAAATAACAACAGTGCAAATAGCACTACAAATACACTCGGTGTCAGTTTCACCCCAAGTGACCAGGTACATCTCCAGTGCCAGGGCCAACCACAGTGTTGGTAGTCAAGGCACATCAAGTGCAAATGACGAGTTAGGAAGCAACAACAACACAATCAGAACAAATGATTGCAGAGACACAGACACTATAAAAATCCTCCAGTGGAACATACTAAGTGCAAACAATAAATATGCATTCCTGCAAGCACACACACAAACAAATAACTATGACATCATAATGTTAATAGAAACACTAGTAAGCGAAAACACCAAATTCTCATTTAAAGGGTACAAAGTATACAAAACACCATACACAGACACTAAAAGAGGTCTAATCACCCTAGTTAAAAACACAATCCCTTCAAGAAAAGTAGATAGCATCCCTTGCGGAAATGATGTAGAATCACTCAACGTAAAACTCACACTTGCAAACACAACAGTGACCGTACACAATATATACAGGGCTCGGGACAATACATTTGAAGGGGAAACACTCTTCAGCGGAGCAACACAAGAAAACGCAGTAATTGGGGGAGACTTCAACGCACATCACCCGAGTCTGAATTCTACACAACAAACAAACACAACTGGGAGACATCTACACCAGTTATCATGTGAATTCCCAGAGGTGTGCCTACTAAACAGTGGAGAGCCAACTCACCTAAAAGGAGGAAGACTAGATCTTACCTTCACAAACTCAGCCCTAAAGAAGCAATCAACATGGAAGCTGCACGAGACTCTCACAAGCGACCACATAACCATTGACATTGGCCTACAGCTCAAAAAGATGCCCCCCATACCACTGCCACCAGAGAGATAGAACCCCAAGTTTGTAAACTGGGCTACATTCGAAGCCATAATGACGAGATGGGCGAGCGACTACCTTGAAAACCCAGCAAACGACATAGAACTCTTCTATGAAGAGTTCATCAGTAAACTCAGAGAGGCAGCAAACATGTCCATGCCAAAGATCAAACAATCCAAGATCGATCACGAAGATGCATGGTACTACTGTGAAAGAGTCAAAGAACTCAATGCCAGAGTCAACAGAGTCCGGAAACTCTTCAGACGGGAACCATCTGACGAGATGCACAGACTTCTCAGAGAGCTAATAGGCCACGCAACTGAAGAGACAAAAGAAATCAAACAACAGGCATGGTATGATTGGTGTGCAAACATCAGCAGACAAACTCCAGTAACCTAGATCTGGAGATTCCTTGCAAAAATTGCAGGGAAAGGAAGAACAGAGCAAAGCATCCATCCCAACCCGCAAGAAGCTGACAATATAGCCAGAAACTTTGCAGAAAGGACAAAATCCCACAACCTTCCCCAAACAACACGGGAAAAAATAAATGAAATTTCCCCAGCAAGGTGGAGGGAAATCAATACTGCCTGCAACACACCTGATGACACAGACACACCCTTCACTATGGAAGAACTAAACAGTGCACTCAGCAAGGGGAAAAGAGACACAGCCCCTGGAGCAGATGCAATCACCTACAGCATGCTGAGACACATGGGAGACCCTGCCAAACAGGTATATCTACTCCTGGTAAACAGGACATATGGAGAGCAGGGCCCATACACCATAGGCTCTATGCCTATAGGGAAGGAGTAGGCACCCATGAGTGCTTCACAGATGTGCTAAGTGCCATAAATGGCAGAAAATCCATAGTGGTGTTCTTAGATCTAGAAAAAGCATATGAACTGGCCAATGCAGCAACCATCCTCTCCTCCCTAGTCCGAAAGAGGATCAAAGGCAACCTGCTTACATGGACAAAAGGATACATGCAAGACAGAGAAGCAAGAGTAGTGTTCCAAGGCAGAATGTCAGAATAATACTCTCTTGAAAACGGCACTCCACAGGGGCACATTCTAAGCCCCTTCTTATTCAATGTCCTTATGGAAAATGTAGCCTGTCTCGAGCTACCACAAGGAGTAGAAGTCTTCATATATGCTGGCGATGTTTGCATCGTCATCTCCGGCCCTCAAAGACAACTCCAAAAGATGCAAGAAGCCTTGCAAAAACTTGAGGACAAGTGCACACAACTGGGACTCAAAATCAACAGAAACAAGACAAAACCCATGGCAATAAAACTTGATCGAAATGCACCCAACCTTCTACTGAAAGGAGACGTCATAGACTGGGTGGATAGCTGCACATATCTGGAAGTCTGCATTGCAGATTCACTATCTCCTGAGAAGGAAATACAGCTCCTCCAGGCCAAAACAAAAATAGGGCTTAATGCCCTAAAGAGAATCACATCACTACAAGAAGGTGCAACATCCCATCTGCCTAGGAGGTTCTACATACAAACCATCAGAGCACAAGTAGAATATGCAGCACCAGTCCTGAAAAGTCTCAGAAAGGATCAACAGCAGAGGCTTGAAGTCATCCAAAATAATGCAATGAGACATACTTGGAGCCCCAATCTGGACAAGAATTTGTCTCTTGAGGGCAGAGACACAACTACAGTCTCTCAAGCACAGGATAGGCCAAAGAAATATTGCCATTCTGTGCAAAACCATCAGAAACGACAGAAATGGACCACACAAAAACAAAACGCAAGCGTGTATAAACCTGCATGAAGAGCTAGACCCGCCCAAAACCTATGCGGGCAGTATACTCCAAACACTGAGAGAACTGGTTATGCAGGACACAGTGAAACACATAACAAAGGATGTCCCACCTGAGGAATACCAAAAACCACCTCCCTGGGTCGAAGACCCAATCCGGTATAACTTCACAATACTACTGGCAAACAAAGCACTGTGCACAGCAGCACATATGAAAACTGCAGCAGAAGAAGCAATCAGGAATACAGCAGCTGAAAACATATATTACACAGATGGCTCAGTTGATCCAGAAGCTCCAGCAACTGCAGCAGCAGTGGCTGCCCAAGACTTCAAAGGAAGCTGGAGGCTATCCAACAATGCCTCCATACTACAAGCGGAACTAATGGCAATCTTAAAAGCCTTAGAAAATTCCAATTTAAAAGAAGGACACACAACAGTGCATATCGACTCCAAAGGAGCAATACTCGTAATCAAAGCGACAAATCCAAAAGAAAATGTGACACTGATAACAGCCATAAAATCAGTGGCCAAGTCACATCAAACATCAAGCTGCTGGCAGGAGAGTCACACTAAACTGGATACCCAGCCATGTGGGAGTCCAGGGAAATGAAAAAGCTGACATCCTAGCCAAAAGTGCCCTCAACTG
>NC_087224.1:1545198-1552698 GCF_015104395.2 Macrobrachium nipponense | reverse complement strand
TATGATATTGTGGTGATCTCTGGATACAGATAAGAAAAGAAAGAATGCTCAGGCATTATATATATATATATATATATATATATATATATATAAATATATATATATATATATATATATATATATATATGTATATACATATATATATATATATATATATATATATATATATATATATATATATATATATGTATTGCATATATAATGTACGTATATATATAGTATATATTTATCTATATATCTTCATAGTCTACGTTTCCATTTCGAGAATATTTAAACATTTTTCTATGCAACATATATTTCCAAACCGCATCAATATCATATAAAAAAAACAACTAATGAACATTCACGAATATGGGTAAATATCACAGCTAGATTTATACATTCATATTGTTTTTGGTCAATGAAAACAAAATCGTTGTTTATATCAGCAACGAAACACATTTCCCTGACTGACGCTTTAATCCCCGACCCTTCCTTGTTTCAAAACACTACAAAACACTTTATGAAAAACCATCTGCTCCCCCGCCCCCCCCCCCCCCCCCCCCCCCCCCCCCACCCCCCCCCCCCCCCCCCCCCCCCCCCCCCCCCCCCCCCCCCCCCCCCCCCCCCCCGCCCCCCCCCCCCCCCCCCCCCCCCCCCCCACCCCCCCCCCCCCCCCCCCCCCCCCCCCCCCCGCAACCATCTCTTTCTCTCTCAGCTGGTAATGCTCCTCATCTTTCATGAACAATTTAAACAGTATTATTCGGTAAGAGTTACGAGGAGTTTATTTTGCAGGTATTTGATTTTGCATTTTGTTCTGGATTAATTAGTCTTTATTATGTATAAATATATACATTTATGTATGTATGTATATATATATATATATACATATGTATAACCTTGTTGCTCTCCCTTAGAGAGTAAGAATCGTCAAAAGTAATGAAAATAATTTCATATCTCGATGAAACTTAGTTAAGCGATGCAAAGAAAAAATATGAAGAAAAGACAAATCTTTAATCAAGAAAAAAGGAAATATATATATATATATATATATATATATATATATATATATATATATATATATATATATATATATCAATTGCAAGCCACAAAAGAGAACCAGAAAACTAACAAAAATTAAACACGAAAAGAAATTCACCATCCAATATCCATTCTATCTGTTTTTTTGTTGTTACGACATTTCTGAGAGGAGAGAGAGAGAGAGAAGAGAGAGAGAGAGAGAGAGAGAGAGAGAGAGAGAACCTTTTGCATGGAAACCACTTTTTGTGGATACCGCATGAAAGGAATATTGCATCCCATCTCTCGCTGTAGTATAAAGGTAGTAAAAAATAGCATAAAAGATATTTAGACCTTAAAGAAAACGCGATACCCTAAGATGGCGTATATATATTGGGGAGTTTTACCGCGAAAGCTGTCGTCTGCATTTGCGAAGGACTCTGGCACACGGCCAATCCTGCAATATACGTGGCGGGAAATCGTAATTCTGTTTTCTGGTACTGCCCTGTGAGGGGGGAGATGTATGTATACACACATATATACATATACACTTTATAAATATAGATATATATATATATATATGATATATATATATATAGTATATATATATATATATATATATATATATATATATATATATATATATATATATATATATATATATATATATGGTATATACTATATCATATATATATATATATATATATATATATATATATATATATATATATATATATATATATATATATATATATATATATATATATATATATATATATATATGTATATATATATATATTTGTATTATCAGATTATTTTTTGGAAACATTCACACCAAGGTGTCTATTTTTTTCTTTTACAGAATTTGGTTGAGCAGAAAGTGATAGTATATGTATGTATGTATGTATGTATGTATATATATATATATATATATATATATATATATATATATATATATATATATATATATATATATATATAAAGGTTTTTTGCCACGAAGGAAAAAATGAAAAAGCAAGATAGCCGAGTACTTTCGGTCCTGTTCAGACCCTTTACTAAGGCAAACTGATTTTACAGAGGACAACATAGTCAAATGAAAGCTTAATATCCAAACTGACACTACAAGATTAGCAATAAGGGCGATTTCACTCTACAGAAAGGAGGAAACGCCCGAGGATAGCCACACCTTGGAGGACACACGGAAGCATATACAATTTAATAACATGAAATTTACACAAATTTTCCCAAAATAATTATTATTAATGAAAAGACGAAAGAAAATATAAATATATACATCGAGCAAGAGAAAGAGGGAGAGAGAATATCGAAACAGAGAGAGAGAGAGAGAGAGAGAGAGAGAGAGAGAGAGAGAGAGGAAATAATAACTATATACATGTGGGACTAATTTATTAGTAGTTCATTTATTTTAAGGTCCTTCATAAACATCTTACAAATATATGGGTCCAAATGGTACATTCCCCGACTAAAATTTAGGTTGTTTTTATTAGTGATTTGTATAATTGCCGATTCCAGTAAATTTCTTGAAACATAATCATTAGATCTAGCAATTACCGAGGTATCACCCCAATTAATACAATGAGATTTTTCTCTCAGATGGATAAACAGTGCATTTGAAGTCTGGGCTGTTCTAACTGAATACATATTGTGCTTAATACGTACACATAAATTTTTACTTGACTGACCAACGTAAAACGATGGGCAATCCTTAAAACGAATTTGTTACGGGACTATTCTTAATTAGCATATCTTTAATGGTATTGTTATAAGAGAACACTACATAAACATTAAACGATTTAAATATTGATTTTATGGTTTCAAATCCATGAAAGTAAGGTAAGCTAAGTACATTTTTAAGCCTTTCTTTTTCATTAATAGCAACACTATAAAACTTTTTGTGAGCTTTTTGATGACATAAATCAGTTAAATGAGGTGGGTAGCAGAGATCGTTTCCTATCTTTTTATGTATTCTATTTCTTGGTCAAGATATTGTGGACTCGTGATACGCAAAGCGCATAGGAACATAGAAGAAAAAATTGAAATTTTAATATTAAGATGGTGGCCAGAATAAAAATGTACGTATGTTAAATTATTTGTGGGTTTTCTATAAATACTGAATTTTCATTGGAAAGATTCTCTACGTATTAATACATCTAGGAAAGGGATGACATTGTTATTTTCAATTTCAACAGTGAATTTTATGGATGGCACTAAATTATTCAATTTAGACAGTAAATCATTTACATCGATACCAACAGGTAAGACTACTAAGATATCATCGACATATCGATCCCATTTTAAGGGGACAAGTGTGATATTCAGGAGGTGTTGTCTCTCAAAAAATTCCATCCATATAGTTTGAAAGGTTGAAAGGTGATAAAGGGTTACCCATGGCCATACCAAATATTTGTTGGTAATATTCTCCATTAAAAATAAATCTGCAATCACAAATACATAACTTAATCAAGGAAATTATGTTACTAACGGACATAGGCAATTCATGCAGTACAAGTTCATTACTTAAATATTCTAGCACAGAGTCAATAGGGACTTTTGTAAACAAAGAACATACATCAAAACTGACAAAGTGATAGTATATATGTATGTATGTATTTAATGTTATTTAATTTTTCCACAAGATCAAGATATCAAGTTATTCATATATATATATATATATATATATATATATATATATATATATATATATATATATATATATATATATATATATATATATATATATATATAGATAGATATACATTGTACGTACATATGTATGTACGTACGTAAAGATGTAAATATCTTAGCAATGAAATACTCTGAGAGACTTGACTTACCCAACTGAGGACATACGTCCCTATTACCCTCAAAACCCTTGACCAAACTCAGCCAATAGAAAAACCCGCAGCAAGATGGCGACGAATCACGATTGGCCCAATATTTCCACAACGGAAACTTCCAGGTAATTACCGAAGTTCTTGAACCTTTGTGCGAAGTCTTACCTTATAGAATCAGGGGCAGCTCGTCAGGGATTTCTGTTTTTGACACCCACTGAGTCCTGCGGGAGATTGGGGAAGTCCCTCAAGGGATTGGGTAGGAATCTTTTTAGAAGGATTGCCAATCACGATTAATCCTTTCATTTTTCATTTTTGTATATGGTCTGGGTGGTTGGATATTGTATAATGTACATACAGTGAATGATGTAAGGCTACTTGAGATATAAGTGAGAGAGAGAGAGAGAGAGAGAGAGAGTGGATAAACAGAAAAAAATAACACCTTCAGTCAAGTCAAACTCGAAAGCTTTCAGAAACTGCATGAATGTTTGTGGTATGAATGAAAGTCACCATAATTAGGACATGTCATTGATTAGAAAGTAGTTTTTTTTTTTGCTAGTACTCCTCTTAATTAAACAATTATGACCTAATACTACAGTTCTCTGATCATTCTTTTAGTATATATTTCGTGATTTTAAGATTAATTATATAAACACAAACACCCAATTCCCACACGTCCTAAAACCTATAAGAAAAGGCTAAAAGAAAGACTTAAATTCCTTTCGTTTATATTTCATGCTTTTAAGGTTAAAAAAAAAAAGCTACAAAAGAAAAGCCTAAAATAAAAACCTAAAAGAACGTATAAAAATATTCTAAGAAAAACAACTCGCCCTGTCTTTATCCATAGGAGAGTAGATAAAGTAGATATAAGAACTTGATAATAAGTAGATGAGATCCATCGAGAAACTTGTCATGTGACAAAAGATACAAAAAGAAAAGAAAAGATGCTGACACAGAATATCTCTCTCTTGTCTGACAGATGCTAAATGATGCTTGAAGAATCACACACACGAATCCATTCAATCGAGTCTATTTTCATTTTCTAAGCACGATTGATGGCTACTGTCTATTCTGGAGTTCCCTGTCGTTTGTTAGAGTGGCGTCTCTCTGTGATATAAATCTGTCAGTCAATGGGGCTATTGATTTCCCATTGATTTTAAAACATCTTGGAGCTTTGTAAAGGTTACTTTAGTGAGAGAGAGAGAGAGAGAGAGAGAGAGAGAGAGAGAGAGAGAGAGAGAGAGAGAGAGAGAGAGAGAGAGAATGTTATTTGAAATGTCATTATATAAAAACAATGAAATACTTTTTTCTGTTACTCATATATTAAAGAGATAGAGTAGATGAATAACACACTGTACAAGAGAGAGAGAGAGAGAGAGAGAGAGAGAGAGAGAGAGAGAGAGAGAGAGAGAGAGAGAGAGAGAGAGAGAGTCGTATCAGAAACTGATTGAATTGTGATTCTCTAAAAGATATGGAATTTATTTCCTCCGGCTCGGAGATTGAATTGATAAGGCTTAGGTAGTATGACGAGAGAGAGAGAGAGAGAGAGAGAGAGAGAGAGAGAGAGACAGAGAGAGAGAGAGACAGAGAGAGAGAGAGAGAGAGAGAGAGAGAGAGAGAGATAATGTTATAATACTTGTTAGTTTTGCTTACTGGGTCTCATTCTGCCTTTTTATTATTATTATAAGTATCTCATGGTAAACTTTAGAGAGAAGTATGTAAGCATATACATTTAGACCACATTTTCTGAATAAAAAATCTTAATGTTTCTTTGGATAAGAAATTCTTCAAGATTGGTAGATTTTTCTGGGCTTTCTCTAAGTGATGGTATCTCATTTAGATGGGCTAATTTGGTGTTAATAAGCTTTGCAAAATATGTAAATATATCTTCTTCTTCTTCCAGCTTGTTCCTATTTTATATGGGGTCGCCGTTTCGGATGAGCCGTTTCCATCTATTTCTATCCTGCGCTTCTGCCTCATCAATTCCCTTCTCATGTAAGTCTCCTCTCACACAGTCCTTTCATCTCTTTCTTGGTCTCCCTCTTCTTCTTCTTCTTGCACCTCCACCCCATAGTATGTCTCCCAGCGTGGTCCTCATCTCTCCTCAACAGGTGTCCATACCATCATCGAGCCTCCCCTCCTGCACTTTCTTTGATACTTCCACCACCTTAGTTCACCCCCTTATGTAGTCATTTCAGATCCTATCCTCTCTTGTCACCCCAGACATCCACCTAAGCATTCTCATTTCTGCCACATCCATCTTCTTCTGCTCTGTTTTTCTCATGCTTGCTGTTTCCGTACCATACAGCATTACTGTTCTTACCACCGTCTTGTGAAATTTTCCTTTTAACCTAAGCGGTACTCTTTTGTCACAAAGAACTCCAGAGGCCGCTCTCCAGTTGTTCCAGCCTGCCTGTACCCGATGTTTTACTTCTTCTTCTATACTTCCTCCAGCGTTTAAAAAAGATCCCAAATACTTAAACTTATCAACTCTCCTTATTTGCTCTCCACCAAGCTGGCTGAATACTTTCTCTATCATCCCCCTCAGTGGTGGTACACATATTTTGTCTTAGATTTTCTTATTCTCATTCCTCTGTCCTCCAGTACTTGTCTCCATCTTTCCAATTTCACTTCCAGATCTTCCCTGCTCTCTGCACACAGAACAATATCATTCGCATACAATAGTTCCATGGTACTGTCTCCCTTACTTCCTCTATTATAACATCCATCACTATGTTAAAGATAAATGGGCTCAGAGCCGACCCCTGGTGTAATCCTACTCTCACCTCAAAACCCTCTGTCTCCCCAACACTGCTCCTCACTCTGGTAAATACATTCCGGTACATCTCTTGTATCAATCGCACATACTTCTCTGGCACCATCTTCTCCCTCAGACTCCTCCATACCTCTTGTCTCGGGACTCGGTCATAAGCCTTTCAAGGTCAATGAATACCATATGTAGGTCCCTTTGTCTTTCCCTGAATTTCTCCATTATTTGCCTCAGACAAAATATACCATCTGTTGTTCCCCTTCCCTTCATAAATCCCATCTGCTCTTTGCCTATTTGCACTTCTCTCAGTCTAGCATCTATCATCCTTTCCAGTATCTTCAGAGTGAGGGACATCAATTTAATGCCCCTATAATTACCACACTCTTGGACATTGCCTTTTCCTTTAAAAATTGGGATCAATATACTCCCACACTACTCATTTGGTATCTTTTTCTGTTCAAGGATCTTAATCATAAGAATCGTACAGTATATCCACTCCTTCATCTTCTAATGCTTTCTATGCCTCCACCGGAATCATGTCTGGACCGGTTGCCTTCCCATTCTTCATCTTCTTCAGTGCATTTAGTACCTCTTGCCTAGAAAACCTCATTACCATGCCAATGTTCACTTGTCCATCCTCTCTTATTAGTCTATTATTTTCTTCATTTAACAACTGTTCGAAAATATTCTTTCCATCTCTTCACAATGTCTTCCTCCTTTCTAAGTACTACACCATCTTGATCCTTTATTTGTTTGATATGTGGTAATATCTTTGGTGCTCTTATTTCTAGCCTTTGATAACTTGATCATCTTCTTTAATCCTTCCTTTGTCCCCAGCTCATTATACACATCATCATACGACTTTGCTTTAGCTTGGGCTAC
>NC_087224.1:1537698-1540198 GCF_015104395.2 Macrobrachium nipponense | reverse complement strand
TGTTGACTTCATCAACTTGAGTGATCATGCTGAGGGAGAGAGAGAGAGAGAGAGAGAGAGAGAGAGAGAGAGAGAGAGAGAGAGAGAGAGAGAGAGAGAGAGAGAGAGAGAGAGAGAGAGAGAGAGAGAGAGGGGAATGCCAGTCTCGACAATCATGAAGTTTATATATATTAGCCAGTGGGATTCACACACACGCACACACACAAACACACACACACACACATAGAGAGAGAGAGAGAGAGAGAGAGAGAGAGAGAGAGAGAGAGAGTTGACTTACAGACCTTACAGACCTTACATCTTGTTCGGGTTGCCCCAGGTCCCTTAGTGTGAGGCACCTCTAATGTCTACCAGAGAGTTGCTAGTACATCTTCCGGTATATTTTGCATCTTCCAATCTTGGATGGTCTGGGATGCAGTTTAGATATTTGTCGAGCTTATTCTTAAACGCATCTACGGTCACTACTGTTATATTCCTCAGATGAGCTGGCAACGCATTGAATAGACGCTGCATTATCGATACTGGTGCGTAGTGGATTAATGTCCTGTGTGCTTTCCTTATTTTTTCTGGTATAGTTTTGGGCACTATTAATCTACCTCTGCTTGCTCTTTCTGATATTTTTAGCTCCATGATGTTTTCGGCTATTCCTTCTATCTGTTTCCATGCCTGAAATATCATGTAGCGTTCTCTTCTCCTTGCTAGACTATATAATTTTAAGGATTGTAGTATTTCCCAGTAGTCAAGGTCCTTAACTTCTTCTATTCTAGCTGTAAAGGACCTTTGTACACTCTCTATTTGTACAATATCCTTTTGATAGTGTGGGTACCATATCATTTTGCAATATTCAAGTGGACTACGAACACATGTTTTATAAAGCATAATCATGTGTTCAGCTTTTCTTGTTTTGAAATGCCGTAACAACATTCCCATTTTTTTATTTACTTTTTGCCTATAGAATTGCTATTTGATCGTTGCATAACTGTTTCCTATTCATCATCACAACAAGGTCTTTAACTGCTTCCTTATTTTTGTGATTGTCTCATTATTATGTCCCTTATATGCCACATAGCTTTCCTTCTCTGTCTCCATAATTTATTGATTCAAATTTATCAGAGTTAAATACCATCTTATTTACCTCTGCCCAATCATATACTTTGTTAAGGTCTCTTTGTAGCGTGTTCCTATCTTCATCACAAGTAATTTCTCTACTTATTCTTGTGTCATCGGCGAAACTACTCACTACCGAGTCCTTAACATTGCTGTCTGTCTGCAATCATAAAAACAAACAGTAATGCAGCTAACACCGTACCTTGTGGCACACCGGAAATTACCTTAGCTTCATCCGATTTCTCATCGTTTGCAATAACTATCTGTTTTCTGTTGTGTAAACATTCTTTTAACCATATTCCTACTTTATCCACTATATTTATGGTTTTCTAATTTTCTTCGCTAATATATTATGATCTATCTTGTCAAAAGCTTTTGCAAAGTCTAGATAAACCACATCTGGTTCTTTTCCGTTTTTCATATTTTTGTATATGTTCTCACGGTGACTAACGAGTTGGGTTTGTGTACTTTTTTCCGGGTACGAAACCATGTTGTCCTATATTAAACAGATTATTTTTTATTAAATGTTTCATGATATTATTCTTCATTACCCTTTCATACACTTTCATCATATGTGATGTTAGACTCACAGGCCTATAATTACTTGCCTCTAGTCTTGATCCACTTTTGAATGTAGGGGTAATATATGCTAATTTGTGCTTATCATAAACCATGCCTGTATCTACACTTGTCTTAATAATATTGCAAGTGGCTTTGCGATAGAATGAACTACTTTCTTTAACAAAATAGCAGGAATCCATCAGGCCCTGCTGCAGCTCCATTTTTAATTTCATTAATAGCCTGCACAATATCAGCTTCATTAATATCTATGTCCAGCTAAATATTCACTATTTTCATCACTTACTTCTATATCATTACTTCATTATCTATTGTAAGGGTGATTCTCTCTTATATCGTTCAAGCCAATATGTTGCAAATTTCCTTTTTTCATTCGTTAATCTCCCTTCAATTCTCAGAGGACTATTTCTTATTCTTTCTTTTTTTCATCTTTATCGCGTATGAGTATAATAGTTTGGGGTTTGGGGTTTTGCTTGATATTTAATAGGGTTTTTTCTTCCAAGTCCCGTTTTTCATTTTCTTTTGATTGTATAATCTTTTGTTCTGCATTTTCTATCTTACTTTTTAGTTCTATAACTTTCCATGCATTTCAATTGCTTTGGAATGGATTGTTAATTCTATGACATTATGGTCTGAAATACTCGCATTATAAACTATTATTTCTTTAACATAATTCATCTCGTTCACAAATTACTAGGTCTAAAGTATTTTCCTTTCTTGTTGGCAGGTGATTTATTTGTTGAATGTTGTATTCTAGTAGCATATCTAATAGCTTTTCGTCCAATTGCCTCTTATCTTCTGCACTACTAATTACTCT
>NC_087224.1:1530198-1532698 GCF_015104395.2 Macrobrachium nipponense | reverse complement strand
AATTTATGGTTTTTATAAAAATTACATTCGAATGGAAAGCACATCTGGCTGTATACAATTATTAAGTAAAGAGTTTTTTTTACTATTAACGATTCTTTGATTTTTACTTGATTTTATAAAATTTTTACTTGAAGTTGTGATATCATATGAATCTTTGTTATATGAGAACCTTCTCTTTATAAAGTCGGGTATTTATATCTATTTGCTTTTTTATTTGTTAAATGATTCTTCAACTTTTTTATTTTTTCAAAATTTAATATCTGATAGGATATGTTTATTTAATCAGAATATTTCCTTTATTTAAAAGGCAATATTTTCTGGTACTTGCTTTTTTTCATATTTTAACTTTTGGGTTTCTGTGGAAAAATATTTCACTTCTAAAGTAAAATTCATATAAAAAATAATGTTCAAATACTTATCAGTCGTTTTACCGAATAAGATTTTACCTTAGGTACTTCATACAAAAGTAAGATTCGTATAAAATACTATGTAAAATTATTTTCTAATCCTTTTAACGTCAGGAATATTCCCTTTAAAGAATTTTATATGAAAGTAAAATTCATATAAAAGAATATTTTCAAATATTTCTTCATTTTTTTACCATAGAAGAAAAGTCTATTAATTATTTCATAAGTAAGGAAATTCGCATAAAAAATAATGTCCAGTCGCTTCTGAGTAATTTTACCGTTTGGAATATTCCCTAAGATATTCAATTTAAAGGTAAATTTCATATAACGAAATAATATTCAGCTACCTAACAATCCTATTACTGAGGATGATTGCAGGTCCACAATAATATCGCATGTGAAGTATATAAAGTGTTTAATGATAAGAGCTTTCGAACCCTGCACCAGGTTCATCCTCAGCAAAGTGAACATTATGAATTTAAAAATCTTCGAAGTAAACTTCTGAATAGGACAATTATTCCACTATGACGAACGCAAATGAAGGAAGCGCTCAACAGCCCAACTAGGTGATTCCGTTGTTGTTCGAATTCCTGCTGGTTATTCTGCTGGAACGTCTTGTGGGCTGTGATGATGCTGCACGGTGTTCCCTTGGCGATGCGGCTGCAATAATGCTGGACATCACGTCCCCCGTGTTGTAATCTGTCTGAGGGAGGAGAGCAGAAGAGGGGGCAGCATCAGGCGGAGAAAAAACAGAGCTTGTCTTAAGATTAAAATTAAAAATTTTAACAAAGTTTTTAAGAATGCAAAAATGGACTAATGGGTCTTCCCCAACGAACGACTTGTTACCGTAAAAAGCTTGTCCTAAGTTTATGGCGGCACCTTCCACTGATGCTGCCCCCTCTTCTGCTCTCCTCCCTCAGACATATTACAACACGGGGGACGTGATGTCCAGCATTGTTGCAGCCGCATCGCCAAGGAACACCGTGCAGCATCATCACAGCCCACAAGACGTTTCAGCAGAATAACAAGCAGGAATTTCGAACAACAACGGAATCACCTAGTTGGGCTGTTGAGCGCCTTCCTTCATTTGCGTTCGTCATATGTGGAATAATTGTCCTATTCAGAAGTTTACTTCGAAAGATTTTTTAAATTCATAATGTTCACTTGCTGAGGATGAACCTGGTGCAGGGTTCGAAAGCTCTTATCATTAAACACTTTATATACTTCACATGCGATATTATTGTGGACCTGCAATCATTGTTATCATTTTCGACACTGAAAATTGTGCCCAATCCTATTACTATTAAAGTAATAAGTATAATAGTGAAAATCTCATAAATAAATGATGTAAAATTGCTTAACAATCCTTTCACTACAAAGCATTTCAATTAAAATTATAAGTCATATAAAAATAATGTAAAATTACTCCACATTCCTTATGCTGTAAAGTAATTAGTATAAAAGTTAGTCATATAAAAATAATGTAAAATTACTTAACACTATTTATTTAGCAAATTGTCCAAAAAAAAAGTTATATAAAAATAATGTAAAATCACCTAACATTCCTTATGCTATAAAGTATTGAGGTATAAAAGTCAGGTCATATGAAAATAACATAAAATTACATAACACTACTTTATCATTTAGCAAATCTCAAAAAAAAAGAAAAAAAGATACAATGCAAAATATAAAATTCAAAGCACTCGTACAAACAAAAACCTTGGAACAGGACCCGCCATGCTGATTGGCCATGAACATTTTTTAACGTCAAACTGGAGAGATTTGATTGATTGATCGGTATGAGCGACTGGCGTCGAACAAAGAGATGTAGATTCTCGTGTTACGTAGGATTGATTGGCTGGAAGCATTGATGGTCGTCAAACGGATGACGATAGTGACATGGCAAATGTTGCAAAATATTTGAAGAGAAAGTACGAAAAAGATCAGGTTAATATATGTATGTATTATATTATTCATATATATATATATATATATAATATATCTTATATATATATATATATATATATATAATATATATATATATATATATATATATATATATATAGACTACTTCCAAACACATTTCCTTTCTG
>NC_087224.1:1527224-1529698 GCF_015104395.2 Macrobrachium nipponense | reverse complement strand
CTCTCTCTGTCTCTCTCTGTATTTTCTTATTATATTATTAAACCTTTTCATTATTTTTCTCAGTGAGAGAAATCGGTTAGTTTGAAAATACCAGCCTGTATAATGTTTTATATATATATATATTTATATATATAGTTAGATGTATACTGTATATATATATTATATATATATATATATATATATATATATATATATATATATAGATATACATATAGATACATACACATACCATATATATATATATATATATATATATATATATATATATATATATATATATCGATATGTATATATTTATTTATATATATATATATATATCTATATATATATATATATATCTATATATATATATATATATATATATATATATATATATATATATATATATATATGTATATATATATAGATATATAAATATATATATATATATATATATATATTATATATATATAGATATATATATATATATATATATACTATATATATATATATATATATATAATATATATATCTATATATATATATATATATATATATATATATACTATATATATATATATCTATATATATATATCATATAGAGAGAGAGAGAGAGAGAGAGAGAGAGAGAGAGAGAGAGAGAGAGAGAGAGAGAGAGAGAGGGATATATATATATATATATATATATATATTTATATATATATATATATATATATATATATATATATATACATATATGTGTGTGTGTGTGTGTGTGTGTGTGTGTATATATGTACATGTAATATACATATATATATTCACTAACACAATCATTCACACGTGTATGATGCATAATACCTCTACTATACATAAACTAATATGATCCTGACCCCAAGGGATCTCGCAAGCATTGTATAATCCCAAATCCCTTACACTGCCTTTCACTTTATGTACAGATACCTCAGTGGAATCCTACGTAGGATTGCTATTAAGGACCTAACGACGGTGTTACGGCCTTTATGGGCTATTCCACCTCCTTAACTGCCATGTTTACTCATGGCTGGCTCTGTGTTAGTTTCTCGTTTCCTGCTATTTATTGATTTTGCTTTTTATTGACGTTCTGATCGAGGTCGGTAGTGGTAGTAGTAGTAGTAGTGATGCTATGTCGAAGAAATATAAATCTTTTTCTATTCTCTCAAAGTTAATTGTTTTCAGTTGATATTTTTGGTTTGATATATTTTATTTCAGTTTTTTCATTTTCTAATTATGGATTGTTTTTATTTGTGGGTGTTTTTTAAAGCTATTTTGATTCATTTAGTGGATCTGTCTCTTGGTAACTCGCAATCATGTTATTGGCTGTCTAGAATTGGTAAGATTTTGCTTATCGTGTAAAATGCTAATGAATTATTATTTATATATTCATCAAGAGCATCATAAATATCAATACGAACTTTTCCCCCCCTCATTATATATGATATATTAATATGAAAAATATCATGCTTAAGAAATCTTCATAAAACTAAGAATTCGTGTCACATCAAGGAATTCGAAACTCATCAGTCCATCCATATCTTAACCTTGGCTTTCACTTTCACAAATCTCCTTTCATCTCTAGTCTGTGGTATTATTTCCAGTTCTGCTTTTCTATCTGGCTCCTAATAGTCTTCATGAAGATTTACAAAATAGATAAATAAAATCAGTTTTATATGAAGGGGAGATTTTGTGATTTGAATTGTTGATGCTAAAATCAAAGTCACACTTGTATGTAGGACAAATTTGTATGATTTAATGGCTGCTAGTTGATTGCTAAATCGTTTGTTTTATGTAGATGAACATATTTCTATGGCATATTTCGTGTTTTATTGAAAGCAAAATTAAATGATGGGTGGGATGGGGCAATTTTTTAATATTTAATGTATGTAGGTCAAAAACAATATCCAATCTTTAGGTGGATGGGACAAAGTTGTGTGGCATAATGTTTGTAAATTAAAAAAAAAATCAGTTTTATGCCAATGAGACGAAATTTATTACTTAATTCTCTGTACATTTTGAACAGAACTTGTCTGACATAACTATTGTACCTTTAGGTAGATGGGATAAAGCTTTGTTGCATAATTTTTGTAAATTTCAAAATAAATCCCAGTTTCATGTTGATGGGATGAACATTTACGACTTAATGTATGTAAATTTAGAACAAAGCTTGTTTGAAATAACTATAATGTACATTAGAGACAAACTCCCCAGCCACACACGATTGAGACAACCGCGAGATAATGTGTGTGCATTCAAAACACAACCATTAAATGGCTAAGAAACGACCTTTTTTTGACACAAAGTCTCCACAACATTACCTTAAACTCTTCTTGGTATTTATATAACCTCAGACTCTATTCAGTGGTTAATTAGGGTCCCTGTTTGGGGGAGAAAGCAGTCCATCCGCTCTGTTATTCCAGAACCCAAGGGAGGGAGGGAGGGAGGGGAGATCGACCCCTTCTCACAGAAAAAAGTCTGTAAGA
>NC_087224.1:1517224-1522224 GCF_015104395.2 Macrobrachium nipponense | reverse complement strand
ACTACCTAGAGGAGACAAACACCATCCCCACCAACAGAAAGGCTGCAGAAGGAAGTGTAGGGGCACAAAAGACCAGCTCCTGATAGACAAAATGGTAATGAAGAACAGTAGGAGAAGGAAAACCACCTAAGCATGGCATGGATAGACTATAAGACAGCCTTCGACATGATACCACACACATGGCTAATAGAATGCCTGAAAATATATGGGGCAGAAGAAAATACCATACAGCTTCCTCAAAAATACAATGCGCAACTGGAATACAATACTTACAAGCTCTGGTAATAAGACTAGCAGAGGTTAATATCAGGAGAGGGGATCTTTCCAGGGCGACTCACTGTCCCCGACTACTCTTCGTAGTAGCCATGATTCCCATGACAAAAGTACTACAGAAGATGGATGCCGGGTACCAACTCAAGAAAAAGAGGCAACAAAATCAACCATCTGATGTTCATGGACGACATCAAGCTGTATGGTAAGAGCATCAAGGAAATAGATACCCTAATCCAGACTGTAAGGATTGTATCTGGGGACATCAGGATGGAGTTTGGAATAGAAAAATGCGCCTTAGTCAACATATACAAAAGGCAAAGTAACGAGAACTGAAGGGATAAAGCTACCAGATGGGAGCAACATCAAACACAATAGATGAGACTGGATACAAATACCTGGGAATAATGGAAGGAGGAGATATAAAAAACACCAAGAGATGAAGGACACGATCAGGAAAGAATAATTGTGCAGAGACTCAAAAGGCGATACTCAAGTCAAAAACTCAACGCCGGAAATATGATAAAAGCCATAAACACATGGGCAGTGCCAGTAACAGATACAGCGCAGGAATAGTGGAATGGACGAATGCAGAACTTCGCAGCATAGATCAGAACACCAGGAAACAAATGACAATACACAAAGCGACAAACACCCCAAGAGCGAAATCGGACAGACTATACATAAAACCGAAAGGTGAGGGCAGGGAGAGGACTACTAAGTATAGAGACTGCGTCACATCGAAAACAGAGCACTGGGGCAATAATCTTGAAAACCAGTGAGACGTTTTAGTGGCTAAGAGTGCATGGGAAGAAGGACTAATAAAAGTTAGATGAAGACCCTTTACAAATATAACAGAGACAGGAGAAAGACAGAAAGAACAGAGGACTGGCACAACAAACCAATGCACGACAATACATGAGACAGACTAAAGAACTAGACCAGCGATGACAATTGGCAATGGCTACAGAGGGAGAGCTAAAAGAAGAAACTGAAGGAATGATAACAGCGGCACAAGATCAGGCCCTAAGAACCAGATATGTTCAAGTATGATAGACGGAAATAACATCTCTCCCATATGTAAGGAAGTGCAATACGAAAAATGAAACCATACCACCATAGCAAGTGAATGCCCAGCACTTGCACAGAACCAGTACAAAAAACGAGGCATGATTCAGTAGCAAAAGCCTCCACTGGAAGCCTAGTGCAAGAAACATCAGCTACCTTGCAGTAATAAGTGGTACGAGCACCAACCAATGAAGGATGATGAGAAAAAACGATCAGCAAAGATTCCTCTGGGACTATGGTATCAGAAACGGATAGGGTGATGCGTGCAACAGACCAGACTTGACGTTGATTGACAAAGTCAAGAAGAAGTATCACCTCATTGATGTCGCAATACCATGGGACACCAGAGTTGAAGAGAAAGAGAGGGAAAAAATGGATAAGTATCAAGATCTGAAAATAGAAATAGAAGGAGGTATGGGATATGCCAGTGGAAATCGTACCCATAATCATAGGAGCACTAGGCACGATCCAAGATCCCTGAAAAGGAATCTAGGAAAAAACTAGAGGCTGAAGTAGCTCCAGGACGTCATGCAAAAGAGTGTGATCCTAGAAACGGCACATAGTAAGAAAAGTGATGGAACTCCTAAGGAGTGGCAGGATGCAACCCGGAACCCCACCTACTAAATACCACCCAGTCGAATTGGAGACTGTGATAGAGCAAAAAAAAAAAAAAAAAAAAAAAAAAAAATAATAATAATAATAATAATAATAATAATAAATAATAATAATGGGGCAACAAATAAAAACCAAATCAGTTATGAAATGTACATATATTTAAATTTAAAAACTCCAAGGATATCATTTCGGGAATCTGTTTCGGTTCCCAATATAACATAATAATACAATAATAATAATATAATAATAATAATAATAATAATAATAATAATAATAATAATAATAAAGAAAGCCTTCGACATGATACCAAAATATGGCTAATAGAATGCCTGTAACAAAACATATGGGGCAGAGGAAAACACCATCAGCTTCCTCAAAAATACAATGCGCAACTGGAATACAATACTTACAAGCTCTGGAATAAGACTAGCAAGGTTAATTATCAGAGAGGGATCTTCCAGGGCGACTCACTGTCCCCACTACTCTTCGTAGTAGCCATATTTCTTTCCATGACAAAAGTACTACAGAAGATGGATGTCGGTATCCAACTCAAGAAAAGAGGCAACCAAAGAATTAACCATCTGATGTTCATGGACGACATCAAGCTGTATGGTAAGAACATCAAGGAATAGATACCCTAATCCAGACTGTAAGGATTGTATCTGGGACATCAGGATGGAGTTTTGGAATAGAATGAATGTTCCTTAGTTGAACATACAAAAGGGCAAGTAACAAGAACTGAAGGGTTAAAGCTACCAGATGGAGCAACAATCAACACATAGATGAGACTGGATACAAATACCTGGGAATAATGAAAATGATTGGAATATAAAACACCAAGAGAGGAAGGAAACGATCAGGAAAGAATATATGCAGAGACTCAAGGCGATACTCAAGTCAAAACTCAACGCCGGAAATATGATAAAAGCCATAAACATCCATGGGCAGTGCCAGTAATAAGATACAGCGCAGGAATAGTGGAATGGACGAAGGCAGAACTCCGCAGCATAGATCAGAAAACCAGGAAACATATGACAATACACAAAGCACTACACCCAAGAGCAAATACGGACAGACTATACATAACACGAAAGGAAGGAGGGAGAGGACTACTAAGTATAGAGGACTGCGTCAACATCGAGAACAGAGCACTGGGGCAATATCTGAAAACGAGTGAAGACGAGTGGCTAAAGAGTGCATGGGAAGAAGGACTAATAAAAGTAGACGAAGACCCAGAATAACTATTACAGAGACAGGAGAATGACAACAGAACGGAGGACTAGCACAACAAACCAATGCACGGACAATACATGAGACAGACTAAGAACTAGCCAGCGATGACACTGGCAATGGCTACAGAGGGCAGAGCTAAAGAAGGAAACTGAAGGAATGATAACAAGCGGCACAAGATCAGGCCTAAGAACCAGATATGTTCAAAGAAACGATACGCGGAAATAACATCTCTCACCCATATGTAGGAAGTGCAATATGAAAAATGAAACCATAAACCGCATAGCAAGCGAATGCCTGGCACTTGCACAGAACCAGTACAAAAAGAGGCATGATTCAGTAGCAAAAGCCTTCCACTGGTATGAGCAACCAACCTGAAGGAGTGATAGAAAACGATCAGGCAAAGATCGTCTGGGATATGGTATCAGAACAGATAGGGTGATACGTGCAAGAATAGACCAGACCATGGGACACCAGAGTTGAGAGAAAGAGAGGGAAAAAATGGACAAGTATCAAGATCTGAAAATAGAAATAAGAAGGATATGCGATATGCCAGTGGAAATTGTACCCATAATCATAGGAACACTAGGCACGATCATAAGATCCCTGAAAACGAATCTGGAAATACTAGAGACTGAGTAGCTCCAGGACTCATGCAGAGAGTGAGATCCTAGAAACGGCGCCACATAGTAAGAAAAAGTGATGGACTCCTAAGGAGGCAGGATGCACCCGGAACCCACACTATAAATACCACCCAGTCGAATTGGAGGACTGTGATAGAGCAAAAAAAAATAAAATAAATAAATAAAATAAAAATAATAATAATGAATATGAATAATAATAGGTTTTTAATTATTATTATTATTATTATTTTTTTTTTATTTTTTTGCTCTATCACAGTCCTCTAATTCAACTGGGTGGTATTTATATGTGGGTGTTCCGGGTTGCATCCTGCCTCCTTAGGAGTTCCATCACTTTCTTACAATGTGCGCCGTTTCTAGTATCACTCTTCTGCATGAGTCCTGGAGCTACTTCAGCCTCTAGTTTTTCCAGATTCCTTTTCAGGGATCTTGGGATCGTGCCTAGTGCTCCTATGATAATGGGTACGATTTCCCCACTGGCATATCCCATATCCTTTTTATATCTATTTTTCAGGTCTTGATACTTATCCATTTTTTCCCTCTCTTTCTCTTCAACTCTGGTGTCCCATGGTATTGCGATATCAATGAGTGATACCTTTCTTCTTCATTTTGTCAATCAGCGTTACGCCTGGTCTATTTGCAAGTATCACCCTATCTGTTTCTAGGATACCATAGTCCCAGAGGATCTTTGCCTGATCGTTTTTCTTATCACTCCTTCAGGTTGGTGTTCGTACCACTTAGTACTGCAAGTAGCTGGTGCTTCTTGCACAGGCTCCAGTGGAGGGCTTTTGCTACTGAATCATGCCTCTTTTTGTTTTTGTACTGGTTTCTGTGCAAGTGCCGGACATTTGCTTGCTATGTGGTTATGTTTTTGCATTTTTTTCGTATTGCACTTCCTACATATGGGAGAGAGGTTACCCAACCATTCTTCTATACCTCCGCTCTCCGTCGGGTTGCTTCTGATGTAGCATCTCCATATTTCCTTATTTTTCTTCTCTTGTCCATTTCTTCCTCTGGATTACTTCTGTAGGTCCAGTGTCTGGTTGTTGGTTACTGTCCGTTGTGGTTGTCAGTTGCTGGATGACGACCTCCAAGTACCTGACCGTCTTCCCCTTCAATTGGGTTGAATACCTGGTTGCCGGACGAAGCTCCTCTGTTGCCAGAGGTTCCATTTAC
>NC_087224.1:1504724-1507224 GCF_015104395.2 Macrobrachium nipponense | reverse complement strand
TATGTATATATATATATATATACATATAGTATATATTATATATATAGATATATATATATACTATATATATATATATATATATAATATATAAATATTATACACACACACACACACACACACACACACATATATATATAATATATATATATATATATATATATATATATATATATATATATATATATATATATATATGATGTGTATAAAACTACAGTGCCAACGAAACCACGGAAGAAAAATGAGAGATAGTTACTAAATTTAATGTTACGCGTCTTCTATTGTCGCTATAGGCCTAAACCAAAAATATGTTTCGAGCAGGAATGATTTGAATGTTATTAATATCTTTTGAAATTCCACTTCTAATCAATGCTCCGTTTCGTTAATCATCTTGATTTATTCGTAACTGTCTGAAAATGCAAGGTACGTTTTAGTTGTAAAGACCAATATTCATACCTGGACGTAATATATACTTTGTGTTTCTCGTCGAACTGTCTTCAATAATTCTTTGGAAAAGACTTAACCCTCGTTGTTCTGGTGGGGGTTGGTGGTGAGGAGTGGGCTTTTTAGGTAAGGGGGAGGGGGGTGGGTGGCGTTAAAGGAGCATTAAGGCGTAGCTCGAGGTCAAAAGACCCTTTTCCAAATCTATCAGAAATTTCCATTCACGAGAATAGTTCGTGAATGGTCGAACAATATTGCACGAAATAAAATTGTATTTTTCTTTTGTTCTCAGAAAATTCTTTTTTTTTTTGTTTGTTTTGTTTGAATATTCAAGGTCATTCACTCCTCCTCTGAAAGAGGAAGCCTTTATTATATTTTAGAAAACGTTTTTTTATTATTTTTTGTATTTTTTCTTATCTTATGAAAGAAGCGTTTGAAGTATTTATTTTTTAATGACAATATAAATGTTCTTTTCTTTTTTTTGTTCTAGGTTAGTCATTATTATAATTGTACTGAATTGATTGAATTAAAGGTGATAGTGAAGTCTCAGATTGACATATTATAACGTCAAGTTTTTTGTGAACTGAAATGAATGAAGGAATAAATTTATCTATAATTTTATTTGGTGCTTTTCTGAAGAGTAAATGTATTTCATGACTACTATGTATTCACAAATGCACATGCAGACGCATACATGATAGTTATGTATGTGAAAATGTTTGTAAATGTGTGTATAAATATATATATGTATATATATATATATATATATATATATATATATATATATATATATATATATATATATATATATATATATATATATATATATATATATATATATATATATATATATATATATATATATATATATATATATATATATATATTATATATATATATATATATAGATATATATATATATATATATATGATATATATATATATATATATATATATATATATATATATATATATATATATATATATATATATATATATATATATATATATATATATATATATATATATAATGTGTGTGTGTGTGTTTTTTTGTCACAAATTTCCTACAGTCCTTCGGAAAACATTCCAGAGATTCATTTTTGGCCGTCAACATCCCTGAGACGAAGTTTCATGAATATAAAGAAGCAGAGGGCCTTAGAGTGAATGAATCCCATTCATATTTCTGTCAAATCTTGACAACTCCGGGAGTTGTAAACGTGACGTGTAACGTAAAGAAAACTTAAGATTTTATATCTTCGTGTTCAACACTTTCTGTACGTAGGCAGGATTGGCTTGTTCGTACTGTGCAAAGGTTATTTGAATTCTGAAGGAATTTTACAAACTTCAGAATCTAAAAGATACATTGCATTGGAAGAATTCACCGCCTATATATGACTGTCCATTAAAATGTATCCAGCAGATCTTTGAGATTTTATATAGTTGATTTCTAAAAATGCATCAGAAAAAAGAAGATAAAGTATATTTACAGGAAAGAATTGGTTAATCTTATAGTAGAGAGCAAATGGACGTAAATTATCCGCTAGTTAATATCTTATTAACAAATGCACCAGGAATAAGAGAGTAATATAAATATACTGTAACGAAATCGATTAACTATATAAATGGAAAACTTACCGTGGGTGTTACTTCTCCATTTCTCAATTTTGTCTAATTAGTTTTATGAATCGTTTCTTTGTATTATAATTCTATTACTACCTACCTTTTGATGTTTCCGTTTCTTTGTGTGCCGTCTCTTTCGTCTTTCTCTTTTATGATTACTTTTGTTTGCAGTTATTTGGAGACTGTTTTACAGTTATATAGTTTTGAATTATTAGTCATGCTAGATTTTCGTTTTTAGGCAATTTCAGTTAAATCATAAAAAGAGTATTGTCATCGAGGGTTTAAAATATTTTTATTTCAAACATGATCTACTTAATAAGGAGGAGGAGGAGGAGGAGGAGGAGGAGGGAGGAGGAGGAGGAGGGGAGGAGAAGGAGGAGCAGGAGGAGGAGGAGGAGGAGGAGGAGGAGGCTATAAACCCTCGGTCTTTGCTGTCAAATTA
>NC_087224.1:1494724-1497224 GCF_015104395.2 Macrobrachium nipponense | reverse complement strand
ACAGGTATCATCAGTGAAAGGCTATACAACTACCTAGAGGAGACAAACACCATCCACCCCCACCAACAGAAAGGCTGCAGAAGGAAGTGTAGGGGCACAAAAGACCAGCTCCTGATAGACAAAATGGTAATGAAGAACAGTAGGAGAAGGAAAACCAACCTAAGCATGGCATGGATAGACTATAAGAAAGCCTTCGACATGATACCACACACATGGCCAATAGAATGCCTGAAAATATATGGGGCAGAGGAAAACACCATCAGCATCCTCAAAAAAATACAAATGCGCAACTGGAATACAATACTTACAAGCTCTGGAATAAGACTAGCAGAGGTTAATATCAGGAGAGGGATCTTCCAGGGCGACTCACTGTCCCACTACTCTTCGTAGTAGCCATGATTCCCATGACAAAAGTACTTCAGAAGATGGATGCCGGATACCAACTCAAGAAAAGAGGCACAGAATTAACCATCTGATGTTCATGGACGACATCAAGCTGTATGGTAAGAGCATCAGGAAATAGATACCCTAATCCAGACTGTAAGGATTGTATCTGGGGACATCAGGATGGAGTTTGGAATAGAAAAATGCGCCTTAGTCAACATACAAAAAGGCAAAGTAACGAGAACTGAAGGGATAAAGCTACCAGATGGAGCAACATCAAACACATAGATGAGACAGGATACAAATACCTGGGAATAATGGAAGGAGGGGATATAAAACACCAAGAGATGAAGGACACGATCAGGAAAGAATATATGCAGAGAATCAAGGCGATACTCAAGTCAAAACTCAACGCCGGAAATGTGATAAAAGGCATAAACACATGGGCAGTGACAGTAATCAGATACAGCGCAGGAATAGTGGAATGGACGAAGGCAGAACTCCGCAGCATAGATCAGAAAACCAGGAAATATATGACAATACACAAAGCACTACACCCAAGAGCAAATACGGACAGACTATACATAACACGAAAGGAAGGAGGGAGAGGACTACTAAGTATAGAGGACTGCGTCAACATCGAAATCAGAGCACTGGGGCCAATATGTGAAAACCAGTGAAGACGAGTGGCTAAAGAGTGCATGGGAAGAAGGACTAATAAAAGTAGACGAAGACCCAGAAAAAAATATACAGAGACAGGGAGAATGACGGGGGGGACAGAACAGAGATTGGCACAACAAAACCAATGCACGGACAATACATGAGACAGACTAAAGAACTAGCCAGCGATGACACATGGCAATGGCTATAGAGGGGAGAGCTAAAGAAGGAAACTGAAGGAATGATAACAGCGGCACAAGATCAGGCCCTAAGAAACCAGATATGTTCAAAGAACGATAGACGGAAATAACATCTCTCCCATATGTAGGAAGTGCAATACGAAAATGAAACCATAAAACCACATAGCAAAGCGAATGCCCGGCACTTGCACAGAACTAGTACAAAAAAGAGGCATGATTCAGTGGCAAAAGCCCTCCACTGGAGCCTGTGCAAGAAACATCAGCTACCTTGCAGTAATAAGTGGTACGAGCGCCAACCTGAGGGAGTGATAGAAAACGATCAGGCAAAGATCCTCTGGGACTATGGTATCAGAGCAGATAGGGTGATAACGTGCAAACAGAACCAGACGTGACGTTGATTGACAAAGTCTAGAAGAAAGTATCACTCATTGATGTCGCAATACCATGGGACAACCAGAGTTGAAGAGAAAGAGAGGGAAAAAATGGATAAGTATCAAGATCTGAAAATAGAAATAAGAAGGATATGGATATGCCAGTGGAAATCGTACCCATAATCATAGGGGCACTAGGTACGATCCCAAGATCCCTGAAAAGGAATCTAGAAAAACTAGAGGCTGAAGTAGCTCCAGGATCATGCAGAAGAGTGTGATCCTAGAAAACAGCACACATAGTAAGAAAAGTGATGGACTCCTAAGGAGGCAGGATGCAACGGGACCCGGAAACCCCACACTATAATAACACCCAGTCGAATTAGAAGACTGTGATAGAGCAAAAAAAAAATAAAAAATAAAAAAAAAATAATAATAAATGATAATAATAATAATAATAATAATAATAATAATAATAATAATAATAATAATAATAATAATAATAATAATAATATAATAATAATAATAATAATAATAATAATAATAATAAAAAAATAAAAAAATAATAATAATAATAATAACAACAACAATATATAAAGTATCATAGCTGATCCCATCTTGTCTAGAGATTTATGATAAATATGACCCAAAAAAATATGACCCAAAAATTAAAAAATGAATTAACTATTTCTATCATTCTGAGAAACAATAATGCAAAACTATCAAACAGCCAATTTATATTCATAAAGATGCATTATGGGTATCATATACCCAGCCCCAATCATAAAAAAAAAATATGATTATGATAGCCACGAACCAACCTTTGAAATATGAGAATTGCGCCTACATCCGAAATATATTAATTTAACCGGTTATCAACGCGATGAC
>NC_087224.1:1487224-1492224 GCF_015104395.2 Macrobrachium nipponense | reverse complement strand
CCCTAAATAAGGATGGGTAGGCAGGGGAGTATAACCCCTGTGGGGTGATAGGCAGGAGATAGTAGTTAGAGGGGGGGTGAATAAGGGTATGAAAAAAAATGGCCTAATTTCTTCCTTACCCAGAATCCGTACAAGAGAGGTGGTGGAGGTCTAAAAAAAAAAAAAAAAAAAAAAAAAAAAAAAAAAAAAAAAAAAAAAAAAAAAAAAAAAAAAAAAAAAAAAAAAAAAAGAGAGAGAGAGAGAGAGTAATACCCCTGTGGGTGATAGGCAAGAGATAGGTTAGAGAGGGTGAATAAGGTTAAATAAAAGAGAGAGAGAGAGAGGAGAGAGAGAGAGAGAGAGAGAGAGAGAGAGAGAGAGAAAATCTTTACATCCTTGCCCAGCCACCTGTGGAAAGGGAATTAGCTTTTTTTCAGTATATTCCAAAAGTTATTTTGCATGTAGATTCTTCTACGTATATTATTTCCAAAGTTCAGAGGTCACCATGGGTCAGCAGATGTTAGGAATTAGGTCATTCTTCTTTCCAAATAATAACCACAAAAGTCACACCTAAACTCCCTCATTGCCCACGCAGGACCTGGGGAAGATAGGCCATTGGTTGTTATTTTTTTGCCAAATTTATACCCAAGTATTTTCTTCAGTTTACTTGACAAGTGACAATGATTGAAGTTGTTAAATGTATTTATCAGGAATATTGAAGTGTGGAAAAAAAAAAATGGTGTACATAATAATAATAATAATAATAATAATAATAATAATTTAATAATAATTAATAATAATAATAATAATTAATAATAATAATAATACTAATAATAATAATAAATAATAATAATAATAACATACCTCAAGCACCGTAGTTGTCCTAACATCATCTCTTTCTCTGTCAAACACTTCGTCCCACCAAAACAAAAGCAGTGCATAAAACAAATGACGGATCCCACTGATAAACAACTCCAGAATCAACAACAGCAGCAAAACTGGTCCTCCTCATTGAGAATTGGTACGACAATAGAGTTGTTTTGGTACGAAATCGCAACATGAAAAGTATTTTGGTAATTATCACGACAGGATGATATCAGTGAGTGACGTTTCCCATTTTATCAGTTAAATTGATTTGTAAGCTTTTTTCCTTTATGTTTGGGTTGGTTGTGTAATCAACTTGACAATTAAAAATGTGTTTGTACAGATTTCTGTCTAAACTAAAAATTATTTTATTCGTTTTTTTTATGTCATATCTTCCTCTTATTTCCGAGGAGTGGATTCCTAGACCTTATATAATAAGAAATAATAAAATTTAAATCCACGAGTGGGATTATATTGAGAGAGAGAGAGATTTGAGAAGAGAGAGAGAGAGAGACGATGAGATAAGAGAGAGAGAGAGAGACTCAAAATTGAAACTGATGACAACTACAGCAAGGAAAGATTTGTAAATCCAGTACTGAGAGACCTTACCTTACAGACCTTACAGTTCGTCGGGTTTGCCCCAGGTCCCTCGTGTGAGGCACCTCTAATGTCTACCAGAGAGTTGCTATAGTACATCTTCCGGTATATTTTGCATCTTACAATCTTGGATGGTCTGGGATGCAGTTTAGATATTTGTCGAGCTTATTCTTAAACACATCTACGCTCACTCCTGATATATTCCTCAGATGAGCTGGCAACGCATTGAATAGACGCTGCATTATCGATGCTGGTGCGTAGTGGATTAATGTCCCTGTGTGCTTTCCTTTATTTTTCCTGGTATAGTTTTGGGCACTATCAATCGACCTCTGCTTGCTCTTTCTGTATTTTAGTTCCATGATGTTTTCTGCTATTCCTTCTATCTGTTTCCATGCCTGGATTATCATGTAGCGTTCTCTTCTCCTTTCTAGACTATATAATTTTAAGGATGTAGTCTTTCACAGTAGTCAAGGTCCTTAACTTCTTCTTATTTCCAGCTGGTAAAGGACCTTTGTACACTCTCTATTTGTGCAATATCCTTTTTGATATGTGTGGGGTACCATATCATATTGCAAATATTCAAGTGGACTACGAACATATGTTTTATAAAGCATAATCATGTGTTCAGCATTTTCTTGTTTTGAAGTGCCGTAACAAACATTCCCATTTTTGCTTTACATTTTGCCAAAAGAATTGCTATTTGATCGTTGCATAACATGTTCCTATTCATCATCACACCAAGGTCTTTAACTGCTTCCTTATTTGTGATTGTCTCATTATTAGGTCCCCTATATGCATATAGCTTTCCTTATCGTGCTCCATAATTTATTGATTCAAATTTATCAGAGTTAAAATACCCATCCTATTTACCTCTGCCCAATCATATACTTTGTTAAGGTCTCTTTGTAGAGCGTTCCTATCTTCATCACAAGTAATTTCTCTCACTTATTCTTGTGCCATCAGCGAACTACTCACTACCGAATCCTTAACATTACTGTCTATGTCTTCAATCATAATAACAAAAAGTAATGCAGCTAACACTGTACCTTGTGGCACACCGGATAATACCTTGGCTTCATCCGATTTCTCATCGTTTGCAATAACTATTTGTTTTCTGTTGTGTAAAATTCTTTTAACGATCTTCCTACTTTATCCACGATATTTGTGTTTTCTAATTTTCTTCACTAATATATTGGTCTACTTTGTCAAAAGCTTTTGCAAAGTCTAGATAAACCACATCTGTTTTCATTTTCCGCTTTTCATATTTTTGAATATGTTCTCACGGTGGACTAACAATTGGGTTTATGTACTTTTTTCCTGTACGAAACCATGTTGTCCCTATATTAAACAAATTATTTTTTTATTAAATGTTTCATAATATTTCTTCATTACCCTTTCATACACTTCCATAATATGTGATGTTAGACTCACAGGCCTATAATTACTTGCCTCTAGTCTTGATCCAACTTTTGAACAAAGTGTCCTTAATAATATTGCAAGTGGCTTTGCGATAGAATGAACTACGTTTTCTTTAACAAAAATAAGCAGGAATTCCATCAGGCCCTGCTTGCAGCTCCATTTTAATTTTTCATTAATAGCCTGCACAATATCAGCTCATTAATATCTCAGCTAAAAAACAGGGCTAAATATTCACTATTTTCGTCCCTTACTTCTATATCATTATCTTCATTATCTATTCTGGGGGAGGGTGAATTCTCTCTTATATCGTTCTGCCAATAAGTTGCAAATTTCCGTTTTTTTTTCATTTGTTATTCTCCCTTCAATTCTTAGAGGGCCAATTTCTAATCTTCTTTTATTCATCTTTTTCGCGTATGAGTATAATAGTTGGGGCTTTGCTTGATATTTATTAGGGTTTTTTTCTTCCAAGTCCCGTTTTTCATTTTCTTTTGATTGTATAATCTTTTGTTCTGCATTTTCTATCTTACTTTTTAGTTCTATAACTCTCCATGCATTTTTTTCTTTTCTTTTGCAAGACCTTTTTTCCACTTTCTGATTTTCTGAACAAGATCCTTTTCCTGTCTCTTGGTATGCATGACAGATGTTTACTTTTCTTCTTCGGTATATATTTATCCACTATTTTCTCTAATATTTTATATAATATCTCCGTATTTACCCTTATGTCATCACTTACGAAAATGTTATCCCAATCTTTGTTAATTCTTCATTTATTTCTGACCAGTTTTATATTTTTACTGTAGAAGTTGTATTTTCCATATCCTTACCACTTTTTCATTTCTTGCTTATCTCTGTTTCACTTGCTTTGGAATGGACTGTTAATTCTATGACATTATGGTCTGAAATACTCGCATTATACACTATTATTTCTTTAATATAATTCATCTCGTTCACAAATACTAGGTCTAAAGTATTTTCCTTTCTTGTTGGCAGGTGATTTATTGTTGGAATGTTGTATTCTAGAAGCATATCTAATAGCTTTTTGAATTGCCTCTTATCTTCTGCACTACTATTATTCTATATATGTATAAGTACAACCATCAATCTCCTATTTCATTCTTTTCCAGTCTACGAAAGAAAAGTTGAAGATCTCCAGATAGGAGAATAGTCCAGTCCTTGTGATTTCTACAATATATCATCCAAAATTTTCTATTATTAAGTCAAAACTCTTTAGTATTAGGAGGTCTATATATTACTATGTTCATTAATTTTTCAGATTCAAATTCTACCGCTATTAGTTTACATTCTGAGTTAACTATATTCTCATATATTTTTCCTTGTTTTTTGTCTTTCCCATATATTGCGGTTCCCCCCCCCTTGATTCCTATTTTTTTCTATCTGATCTATAAGTTTTTGGAAACCCTTTTATTTGATCATCATTCCCAGTCCCTCTTGGGAATACCAGGTTTCACTTATATTCTTATATCTATTTTCTTTTCAATTTGGGTTAGTTCTTCTAAGTACTCTATTTTTTCCTTTTGGAGGTTACTCGTAACTAGACCCTGTTTGCATTCATCACTATGATGGTTTGCGTGTTTTCTCCTTCCATTTAATATTGGTAGTAATAAGGATTTTCCCATGTCTCTTTCCTGTTCTGGTATGTTGTTCTTTTTTTCATTTCCAGAAATTCTGACATTAAAAAATCCAACTTTTCCATAATATTTGATCTTCCTTCATCATAATTATTCATTTTGTGTCTTAATCTGCAATTTTCTCCGTTTCGCAATATCCTCTTGCATAAATAAATACAGTTATATCTCTTGAGTAGAATTTTGGAGCTGATGCTTTGAAATTTTTTGCTGACATCTCTGCATATCTCGTTGATGGGCTTGCTTTTTTCTTTTACCTGATATTCTTTATTCCTTTCTTTATTTGTTTCTTTCTTATTTTGGATTTTATTACTTGATTGGTTATTTATTTGATTATGATTCATGGCTACAGGGTGCATATATTTACATTTTTTTGTCGAACTTACATCCTTTTCCTTCTTTTAGGTTTGCATATTTTTTGGATGCTGATCTCTGCAATCATCTTCATAGCCATCTAGGTATGCACATTTACCATATATTTCATAGTTGTGACAT
>NC_087224.1:1478250-1486724 GCF_015104395.2 Macrobrachium nipponense | reverse complement strand
ATTAATCCTCCCCAGCTGTGAGCAACATTGAGCTCTAAATATACCCCCCCCCCCCCCCCAACCCCCCCCCCCCCCCCCCACACACCCTCCCCTTATTAAAAGAAAAAAACTAGGACCCAATACATCCAGGTCACCAATTCTCTCTGATTTATGGCCAAATTCACTTCCTGAGTCTTGTTCACAAACCCCCGTTCGAGTTTTCGGAAATAATGGCCCACGAGGTATATAAAAATTGTTGTTCGTATTATTTATATTTCTTTTTTTTTTTTAGATATTCCTGTACACGTCTATGTATTTTTTCTATTTTTTTTCAAATTTTTTCTTTATTTGGGAAAAGTAGTATTTTTTGGATGGTGCTAATGTTCAAGTTGAATAGATATATATTTTTTTTTTCAAAATGGTAAGAACAGCATGAATCAAAAGTAAATATATAGAAAATATATTTGTAAACTCAATTTTGATAGTTAAGATATTTTAGCTGTAAAAGCATAGGTTTTATATGTAATGTTGCAATATGTAAGTTATTTCTCATATAATTACATATACTGTACACACATGCACACATACATTTATATATATATATATATATATATATATATATATATATATATACATACATATATATATAGATATATATACTGATATATATATATACTACATATATATATATATATATATATATATATATATATATAATATATATAGTTGTTATCTGCTCATATTACGTAGCTAAATGAAATCTCCAGCAGTTTATACAATATTAAATATACGTAAACATAACTACCAACATGATGTGAATTCATACTTGTCGAACGAATGCCATATGCTTCCAAAAAGATATTCTCTTAACTCATGCCGATGTTCTATTTCTAAAAAAAAATTATGTAGCAACTTGGAAAAATAACAATTTTCAAAAACATTGAAAATTGAAAATTAAAAAAAAAAGAAAAAAGAAAAACCGATAGGAAAACATTCGCCCCAAAAACGAACTAAAAGCGCCGACGACCAAACACTAGCTACGTGTACCGGAATATTCGAAAAAGCAAAAAAGCGGGGGCGAAATAAAAAAAAAAAAAAAAAAAAAACGTCAACAAAAAAATCAAAACCCTTTTATATTTCGTGGCCGTTATTTCCGAAAACTCGAAAGAGGTTTGTGGACAAGACGCAGGAAGTGGAATTTGGCGATAAAACTCCACAGAGAATTGGTGACCTGGAGGTATTGGGTATTCCTAGCTTTTTTAAGGTGGGGGGGGGGGTTGATGAGGGGGATGGGGGTGGGTGGGGAGGGGGTGGCTGATATTTATGGCTCAATGTTACTCTCTGGTGGAGTGCGAATAATGCTTTTCTGAAGAGTTATTGATACGAGTTTGTGATGTAGGTTGACTGCTTACGATTCGTAAGTCAATGGATGCAATGTTGATGTATAAGTTCTAATTGGTGATTATTATTATTATTATATTATTATTATTATTATTATTATTATTATTATTATTATTATATTATTATTATTATTATTATTATTATTATTATTATTATTATTATTATTATTATTATTATTATTTTATTATTATTATTTTATTATTGCTGAGGATGACTTTGTTTTATACATTAGGGTACTTATTTTCAATTATTGTTGGATTAGTAAAATTAAAACTCCAGATAATACTGCATGATGCAATTCAAGTCGGTTTAGCTAAAAGAATAAAGCGATGATGATGATGATGATGATGATGATGATGATGATGATGATGATGATGTTATGCGTGTATACATTGATTCACAGTATAAGTAGTCAAATGAATGCTCCAGTTCTTAACGATATTAATATAATTCAAGTCAATTGAACTAGAAGTATATTATGGGTAAATAATAATATATATATATATTATTATATATATATATATTATATATATATATATATATTATAGTATATATATATATATATATAATATATATATATATATTATATATAGTATATATATATATAATGTGTGTGTGTGTGTGTGTGTACATAAACATACATACATGTATTTCTTGACTTTATCTTTTTTGTCATGAAACTCCCACGAAGTGACACGTACCTCCAGCCTCTTCACTCGTCCCTAAAAATAATTCTTTTGGTGGAGCTGACTTGACTCGCTTTCATGCCTTTTTCTATTTTTATTCCTGTCTTTTTCTCCCATTTACTAATTACTCCTCGTTTCTTCGTTTCTGCTTCCTTGGGTTTCTTGATCTTTTGACTCTCTCATTTTCTCATTACCAGTTTTATGCTATTTTATTTTTAATTCTTTGCTTATTGTATTTTTCTTTCTTTTATTTTAAAATTTATTTTATTTTCATAATATTAACCAGTTTGTCCTCTTATCTGCTTTTAATTACTATATCAAAGGTTTATTCTCATTCTGAATTTTTTGAATTTAGATTCCTAATTATATGCTCTTTATATATATTTCTTATTTATGTGTTGCTTATTTCCATACTCTTATTACCCATAATATTCCCTGCTAAATTTATACTTTTTCTTTGACCAATGTATCTTTCTTTTAAGATTGTGTCAATTTCAGGATCAAAGGTACTGGTCCCTGAAGACACTACCAAGGATATCTATATATATATATATATATATATATATATATATATATATATATATATATATATATATATATATATATATTTGTATATATGTGTGTATGTGTGTTATATATATATATTTGACACTTAACATATTTACATTTATACACCCAATATTGTATTGGTAACTGTATGCAGAAATGTAAGTAACTTTCTCTCTCTCTCTCTCTCTCTCTCTCTCTCTCTCTCTCTCTCTCTCTCTCACTCTCTCTCTCTCTCTCTCTCTCTCTTATTACAAAGCACGCCAGTGCACCCATGTTATAGCTTATTTTTTTTCTATAGATACAAAACCTCGGCGCTATTATATTTATATTCATTCAGATAGGATTCTTTTTAGTCAACCCGTGCAATTTTCATGGCTTTTGTTCTACGACCAAACTGAAATAGGATTCCATTCAAAGTTTATTATTAAAACTTCGCTGAAATGAAGGCCGGTGTGGACTCGGTACCAAAAAGGAAATATTGTACATGGCAAATGGAGCAGAGGTTTTACTGACACTAAAAGATGGAGGCGGCTGTTGTGAATAGTGATTGGCTCTGCATAGACGACCTAGACATTCATTTATATAAAGGTTGTAGACTTAGATATTCGTGGTTGATGATTGGCTTAAAAAGGGTGAAATCACTGTTTAATTGAGTTGGTTGTTATAGTTTTTTTTCACATTTGTGTCGTCTTCAAAGCTAAAAGTATTTACGTAGACACTGAGTAGATGTTAATAATTTCCTGAACATTTTCTTGCGAATAGAAAGGAAAGTATGTGATGAACTCACATCATTCTCTCTCTCTCTCTCTCTCTCTCTCTCTCTCTCTCTCTCTCTCTCTCTCTCTCTCTCTCGTGTATAATAATTTATATATATATATATATATATATATATATATAGTATATATCTATATCATACATATATATATATATCTATATATATATATATCATATATATATATATACATATATATATAGTATATATATATATATATCTATATATAGAGTATATATATATATATATACTATATATATATGTATATATATATCTATATATATATATATATATATATATATATATATATATATATATATATATATATATATATATATATATATGTATATATATATATATATATATATATATATATATATATATACATATATATATATATATATTATATATATATATATATATATATATATATATATATATATATATATATATATATATATATATATATATATATATATATATAGTCATATGTCAGATGTATATACTGCGTCGGCATTTAAAATTTCACCCAACCATACCAAGTAAATGCACATGATTACCATCGATACATCCACCAAACATCTCATTTCATAAATCACTAGTAACCAGGAATACGTAGCTCTCTCACTCTATCCTGTCCTTAGAGGAAAATGTATGTGCATTAGCCTGTCATTTATCATTTTAACCTTTTGATCAGCCATATTGGGCGAATATTTGCAGTCCCCTGTAAATTGTAAGTTAAACAGAGGGAGCCGCTGATCAATACGAGTTCGTTCTGTCTAAATAAAAGTTGGGTCACAAGTCTGTGTCCAGGAAGTATTAATTTCCGTTCGCTGAATTTTACAACAGGAACCATTTGGCTCAGAAAGATATAAGGGCTTTAGTTCTTTATTAATTACCTTCGAAATAGAGTTGATTATACACTTAACAATTCTAAGTGCTGCTTTCTTTGGGGGGGTGGTTTAGTAAGTGAAATGCGGAGGGGAAATACCGTAGAGTGTTCTCAATGGGTAGACTGCTTGTAAGTTAAATGCGGAGAGCGGATACCGTAGACGTTTACTAAAATATGTCTGATCCTATCTTGTTGGCGTATACATGGAGAATGTAAGCTTCCTTCCCCGTGTCCTTTTATCGTAATATATGGGTATATTGCACAAACATGCATCGCAACTAAAGTATAGACATGCTTATACATTACATGTATGTATATAGTATATGCGTGTGTGTGTGTTTGTGTAAAAAATAGGCACATATGCTTCGGAAGGACGAATGTAATAAAGATATATATTTTTAAATACCAACATGCAATATTGCATTATTTAGTCAACAGGAAACAGAGTACCAAAGAGACCACAAACATACACACACACACACGCAACCAAGTCAGCGGAGAGATATAGGAGAGAGAGAAGAGAGTAGAGAGAGAGAGAGAGAGAGAGAGACCGACTCTCTTTATCACCACCGCTGTTATTAGATTTTTCCTTGCACGTTACCTCCACAGAGCCATTCTTATATTTCGTGTTTATTGCTATCCGGGCGCCCTTGTGCATTGCCTCCGGCGGGAAGCACCCGAAGGCGGGACACAGATGTATATACTGTGATTAGGGCCCGATGCCATGACTCCCCAGGGAGCCAGGATGCAGTACAGAGGATGTTAACTTTATCCTGCCGTTGATGGTTTCCGAGCCTCGTCGATGCCTCGTAGATTTTTGGTGGGCTTTTATTTTCGCGGTATCTAAGAAGGGGGGAAGAGTATACAGGGGTGTAATCATAGAAACACACACATACATGCAACAAGTTTTGTAATGTACGTAATGGTTTGTAATGTTATGTGTAATGCTTTGTTTAATAGTCTCAGCCACACCTCGTAGTGACGTGAAATACGAGTGATTTCTGTAGTTCCAGATTTTATTTATCTGAGCAATTATATAATTTATTATTTGCAATTCATGAATATATAAAAAAACATACATTTATACTGTAATGTATAACTCACACTTTCGTAGTGACGTGAAATACAAAATGATTTCTGTAGCTCCAGTTTTTTATTTATCTGAGAAGTTATATAATTTATTACTTGCAATTCATAATTATATAAAAACACATACATTTTATTCTAATATATATTCTTTTTTTTTTTATTATTGACAAACTCAACTCATATATTGTTAAATGTTAATAAGACACAGACATTTTATAAAAATCTTTAACTCTTCATACTTAGCAAAAATTACATAAACACAACAACATTCTCCCTCATAAAAATCCACATTAACAATCTATTAGATTAAAACCCACCTATTCATTCCAGCAAAAATGGCGGACAGCATAAACAAAGGAAATCAATCACACGTCAACACAAGAAGGATATTAATCTGCATATGGCTTCGTTTCACAAAATATTAGATTTTTTTCCCAGACATTTTCAAAATATTTCCTGTATTTCAGAAATCAATCAACGTAGCTTTCAGCAAACCACTTTTGAGTCTTCATAGGATTTCCTGGCTCATTAAATTATTTTCTTTTTAAATATTCTTATTTTTCCATGAATTTCGATTCCTCCATGCAAGCTGGACTTCGAATATTTTTATTCGTTTCCTATTTCATAAAATATATCAAATTAAGCTCTGAATTTTACCTCCCCAAAGCAAATTGTACTTTAAATATTTTTCAGAATATTTTGTGAAATTAAATTTTGCTCCAATAATCTATATGAAAAAGTATTTATTTTTTCTGTGTGACATTCGAAAGGTAAATCAGGTCAACGGTAACATATTGAAATTCCCACATTTACCTTAAGTAAATAATAATTAATAATAATAATAATAATAATAACTAATAATAAATCTAATAAAAAATAATAATAATAATAATCATAATAATAATAATAATCTGCATTAAATTGGACTTTGGACATATTTCTTGTAGTTTATAATTTATAGAATTAAAGTGAGGAATATAGTCCCCAACATGGATCCTTTTCCAAGATCATTAAGATTATTATTATCATTATTATCATTATTATTCTTATTATTATTATTATTATTATTTATTATTGATTATTATTATTATTATTATTTATTGTTATTATTATTATTAATTTATCGTTTGAAAAACCAAAGAGGAAAGGGCACCTTAAATCTTTACAATGTAGACCAAGTACCGCCTTATGAAAGAAATCTTTTATACGCAATAAAAATAGAAAGATGAAAAATTTAACATTTGACAAACTCTCAACTACGAAACACTCTCCCCTCCCACACGGAACCCATCGAAAGATAGAAGAGGAGAGAGAGAAGAGAAGAGAGAAGAGACGGAGGCGAGGTAAGGGTACTGAAATCCAATCCCATAAACTATCGGATTAAACAGTTCACTAATTCACCCACATTCTCAATTTCCCATGGAGTCTCGAAATATTATCGTTTTGAAGTTTCTTCACGCTCGTGCGAGTATGGAAACACCCTATAAATTTCTCTGTTCTTTCGTTCTCCGCTCCCCCCCCTGCCTATTGTTTCCCCCTTTTCCCCCTTTTCCTCAAGAGAGAAAGGCTTTAGGTGGTCCTACTTTGCACCTTACCCCTCTTCAAACCCTCTCTTCCCTCTCCCCCCTTTTCCCCCCCCCCCCCCTTTTCCTTTCAGTTTTCGTGTCTTTCTTTCTTTCCCTTGATTTCTTGAACTCTTCTCTCTCTCTCATCCTGTCCTCTCCTCTTCTGGTCGGTTCGCTCCAATCGCTCTTCTCTCATTCTTACATTCTTTCTTACTTTTTTATTATCTCTCCTCTCCTCTCTCTCCTCTCCTCCTTCTCATCTCCTCGTCTCTCTCTCCTCTCTCTACCTTACATTCTTTCTTACTTTTATTTTATCCTTCTTCTCCTCTCTCTCTCTCTCTCCCTCTCTCGCCCGCTCCTCAGCTCCATCTCTCACTCCTCTCTCTCTATTCTTGATGAATCCAGCAATCTGATGTCGAATAAAAGGAAAAGAAATGCCTGAGAAATATTGACATATCGCTGAGAGAGAGATAGAGAGAAGAAAGGAGAGAGAGGAGAGAGAGAAGAGAGAAGAGAGGAGCGCTAGAAGGTGAAATTGGAGGAATGACTCAAAATAAGTTCATGAACCTTTTCGGTCCGTCCCGGGTGACCTATATTAGGAAAATCAATGGTGGCCATATGGATAAACGTTGCGTGAATCGTTTTCAGTTTACAAAGAACCACTTTTTACAACCCTTCCGTAAAGCACGAGTTTTAAATTACCTGTGGATATAGTAATAATAATATATTATAATATATATACTATATATATATATATTAGATAATTATATATTATAATTAATCCAAAAATTGTCCAGCAAAAATTGTGAAATGTCCAAATTAACCATCAATCTTAGGAATAAAGTTTCATATTAAAACATTAAATTTGTAATAATTAATTTTTTTCGGTAAAACGGGTTTAATAATAGGTTTATACGAATGAAAATGCTTGTTATAATATCAGACTTGTAATCTGAAGCAACTCTAAAGCACGTTTAATGTTTGTACAGAAGTTTAAATTTAAACTGAAAAACAAATATAAGATTTTTAAACGTTTGTTCTACAGATACAGGATTTGAATCTAAAACTGAAAAATTTCAAAACACAGGCGACAACGATTCCCACAATACCGGGGAGCCAACGACGTTGCTAGCCAAGGTTCTAAAAGGTACATTACGACCTATTCGACTTATGAAGTAGGCGCTTGTTTTCCTTCCATTGGGGGGGGTTGATCCTTTTGGGTGTAGAGTACAAGACTATGGGCCGAGGGTGGGTTGGGGGTGGGGGATTTAGGGGTTTGGGAGTCAGGAGTGGTTAAGGCAGGCCGCGGGGACGTGGGGAGGGTGGTGGGGGGAAGGTGATTATGAGGTTGAGGGATCATAGCTCATTTTGGGTACAAAGTATATATATCTATCTATCGTCAGCCAGGCAGACGCCATTACAGTATAGTTCTTGCCCTTTGGTGGATGTTGTAGCGTCTGTTGTTGTTATTGTTGTTGCTTGCCTCTCTCTCTCTCTCTCTCTCTCTCTCTCTCTCTCTCTCTCTCTCTCTCAAAATGAGT
>NC_087224.1:1468250-1473250 GCF_015104395.2 Macrobrachium nipponense | reverse complement strand
TTTCGCAGATGACACAAGAATAAGTAGAGAAAAAAGAAAATTACTTGTGATGAAGATAGGAACGCTCTACAAAGAGACCTTAACAAACGTATATGATTGGGCAGAGGTAAATAGGATGGTATTTAACTCTGATAAATTTGAATCAATAAATTATGGAGACAGAGAAAGAAAGCTATATGCATATAAGGGACCTAATAATGAGACCATACAAATAAGGAAGCAGTTAAAGACCTTGGTGTGATGATGATAGGAACATGTTATGCAATGATCAAATAGCAACTCTGTTGGCAAAATGTAAAGCAAAAAATGGGAATGTTGTTACGGCACTTCAAAACAAGAAAAAAAGCTGAACACATGAGTTTATGGCTTTATAAAACATATGTTCGTAGTCCACTTGGAATATTGCAATATGATATGGTACCCACACTATCAAAAGGATATTGCACAAATAGAGAGTGTACAAAGGTCCTTTACAGCTAGAATAGAAGAAGTTAAGGACCTAGACAACTGGGAAAGACTAAAATTATTAAAATAATATAGTCTAGAAAGGAGAAGAGAACGACTACATGATAATTCAGCATGGAAACAGATAGAAGGAATAGCAGAAATATCATGGAACTAAAAATATCAGAAAGAGCAAGCAGAGGTAGATTAATAGTGCCCAAACTATACCAGGAAAAATAAGGAAAGCACACAGGACATTAATCCACTACGCACCAGCATCGATAATGCAGCGTCTATTCAATGCGTTGCCAGCTCATCTGAGGAATATATCAGGAGTGAGCGTAGATGTGTTTAAGATAAGCTCGACAAATATCTAAACTGCATCCCAGACCATCCAAGATTGGAAGATGCAAAATATACCGGAAGATGTACTAGCAACTCTCTGGTAGACATTAGAGGTGCCTCACACTGAGGGACCTGGGGCAACCCGAACAAGATGTAAGTCTGTAAGGTAAGGTCTCTCTCTCTCTCTCTCTTTCTCTCTCTCTCTCTCTCTCTCTCTCTCTCCTCTCTCTCTCTCTCTCTCTCTCTCTCTCTCTCTCTCTCTCTCTATTGGTTTGTGTTGGTTTGTTTATGGTTTGTTAGGATTTCCTCTCTCTCTCTCTCTCTTTCTCTCTCTCTCTCTCTATTGGTTTGGTGTTGTTTCTGGTTTTGTGGAATTTCCTCTCTCTCTCTCTCTCTCTCTCTCCTTCTCTCTCTCTCTATTGGGTTTTTTTTTTTTTTTTTGTTTATGGTTTGTTTCTGGTTTGTTGGAATTTCCTCTCTCTCTCTCTCTCTCTCTCTCTCTCTCTCTCTCTCTCCTCATTATATCCACTTCTGCTTCCATTTGAAATACGAAACACCATAAAACATATTTAGTTTAAACACCATTGATATCATATCTCATAAATCACCAGTCCCCAATTTATGTTAATGAAAAGCAAACGAAGTACGTTTTGAAACTCATAAATTATGAAGTGTGGGTGAAAAAAAAAAAAAATGCTTTTTTCTCAAAATGGAGCCATATTTTACTCTTGATGGATTGTCGAACTCCCATTAACTGGTGTCGAAGGATTGTCCTTAAGTATTCACTTTGATGTTGGTATATGCTTACTCTCGACTGTTTGTTTACTCCTGGAGAGGAGAGGTTGATTATTTTTTTTCCTGGGAAGAGAGAGAGAGAGAGAGAGAGAGAGAGGAGAGAGAGAGAGAGTATTGTTTCTCGATTGAAAGCAAGCTTAGGGTTATAATTTTTGTTTTGTTTAAAAGAATAATTGAGTATCATCTTTCATATGATATTTAACTAACAGCAGCTATAATCTGCAGGCAATGGTATTGTATTATTTTTCAATATTTTTATCAATTCAAACCATATCCTATATCAAACCATAAACCTACAGGCAGTCATATTGTTTATTCAATTTTACATTTTTATATTTATCAAGTTGCAGAAAGCAGAAAACCTAAATTTTCTATTGAAATAAAAATAAAACCAAAAACCCATATTAAATATATTTTTTTCATTTACAAAATTCATCAGTTTACATAAACAAGAAACCCACAAGTTTTCTCTTAAAATAAAAAAAAAAAAATAAAAATAAAATATTAACCTACATTAGCAATATTTACATTGACATTTACAATATTCACCAATTTGCAGTAAACATCAAACTATAAAAAATCATATACATAAAATGGAAACCATATCCCTTCAGTAAATATATCTAATTCCCTCCGTGTTTTTAACATTTATCAACAAACAGAACCCATCAAAAGGCAAAAACTTAAAAAAAAAAAACATAAACCTACATCACCTTCAGTAAAGATATCTAATCCTCTCAATGTTGTTAACATTTATGAACAAACAGAGCCCACAATAAAAACCAACACTTCAAACATTTATCAGCAAACAGAACCAACAACAAAAACAAGACACTTTAAAAAAATACATCTCCAGGTAATGGCATTACTCCAGACTCATTGGAGGTCGTAAGGCATCAGAAAAGAAGGGTTTAGTTACCCTATAAAGATTGTAAAAGGGGTTTGATGTCACCCAAAAGGGGCTATGGAAGCCCATTTAGGGGGATTTTTTTCGATTAAAGGCCTGCCTACCTGGGGCTCAGACTCGTAAGGAGAAGGTCTCTCTCTCTCTCTCTCTCTCTCTCTCTCTCTCTCTCTCTCTCTCTCTAGTAAATCTTAGCTCCAATGGACTTATATTTTTTTTTGTCTTTACAGTCCTCCAATTCGACTGGGTGGTATTTATATTTTGGGGTTCTTGGTTTTTATTATTATTATTATTATTATTATTATTATTATTATTTTTTTTTTTTTGCTCTATCACAGTCCTCCAATTCGACTGGGTGGTATTTATAGTGTGGGGTTCCGGGTTGCATCCTGCCTCCCTTAGGAGTCCATCACTCTTCTTACTATGTGTGCCGGTTTCTAGGATCACACTCTCTGCATGAGTCCTGGAGCTACTTCAGCCTCTAGTTTTTCTAGATTCCTTTTTTCAGGGATCTTGGATCGTGCCTAGTGCTCCTATGATTATGGGTACGATTTCCACTGGCATATCCCATATCCTTCTTATTTCTATTTTCAGATCTTGATACTTATCCATTTTTTCCCTCTCTTTCTCTTCAACTCTGATGTCCCATGGTATTGCGACATCAATGAGTGATACTTTCTTCTTGACTTTGTCAATCAACGTCACGTCTGGTCTGTTTGCACGTATCACCCTATCCGTTCTGATACCATAGTCCCAGAGGATCTTTGCCTGATCGTTTTCTATCACTCCTTCAGGTTGGTGCTCATAACCACTTAGTTACTGCAAGGTAGCTGATGTTTCTTGCACAGGCTCCAGTGGAGGGCTTTTGCCACTGAATCATGCCTCTTTTTGTACTGGTTCTGTGCAAGTGCCGGGCATTCACTTGCTATGTGGTTTATGGTTTCATTTTTTCTTTTCGTATTGCACTTCCTACATATGGGAGAGAGATGTTATTTCCGTCTATCGTACTTTGAACATATCTGGTTCTTAGGGCCTGATCTTGTGCCGCTGTTATCATTCCTTCAGTTTCCTTCTTTAGCTCTCCCCTCGTAGCCATTGCCATGTCATCGCTGGTTAGGTCTTTAGTCTGTCTCATGTATTGTCCGTGCATTGGTTTGTTGTGCCAGTCCTGTTTCTTTCTCTCCTTCCTCCTGTCTCTTGTATATTTCTGGGTCTTCGTCTACTTTTATTAGTTCCTTCTTCCCACATGCACCTCTTTAGCCACTCGTCTTCACTGGTTTTCAGGTATTGCCCCAGTGCTCTGTTTTTCGATGTTAACGCAGTCCTCTATACTTAGTAGTCCTCTCCTCCTTCCTTTCGGTGTATGTATAAGTCTGTCCGTATTTGCTCTTGGGTGTAGTGCTTTGTGTATTGTCATATGTTTCCTGGTTTTCTGATCTATGCTGCGGAGTTCTGCCTTCGTCCATTCGACTATTCCTGCGCTGTATCTGATTACTGGCACTGCCCATGTGTTTTATGGCTTTTATCATATTTCCGGCGTTGAGTTTTGACTTGAGTATCGCCTTGAGTCTCTGCATATATTCTTTCCTGATCGTGTCCTTCATCTCTTGGTGTTTTATATCTCCTCCTTCCATTATTCCCAGGTATTTGTAATCCTGTCTCATCTATGTGTTTGATGTTGCTCCCATCTGGTAGCTTTATCCCTTCAGTTCTCGTTACTTTGCCTTTTTTGTATGTTGACTAAGGCGCATTTTTCTATTCCAAACTCCATCCTGATGTCCCCAGATACAATCCTTACGTCTGGATTAGGGTATCTATTTCCTTGATGCTCTTACCATACAGCTTGATGTCGTCCATGAACATCAGATGGTTGATTCTGTTGCCTCTTTTCTTGAGTTGGTACCCGGCATCCATCTTCTGTAGTACTTTTGTCATGGGAATCATGGCTACTACGAAGAGTAGTGGGGACAGTGAGTCGCCCTGGAAGATCCCTCTCCTGATATTAACCTCTGCTAGTCTTATTCCAGAGCTTGTAAGTATTGTATTCCAGTTGCGCATTGTATTTTTGAGGAAGCTGATGTATTTTCCTCTGCCCCATATATTTTTCTGGCGATCTATTAGCCATGTGTGTGGTATCATTTGTCTTAGGCTTTCTTATAGTCTATCCATGCCATGCTTAGGTTGGTTTTGGTTTTTCCTTCTCCTACTGTTCTTCATTACCATTTTGTCTATCAGGAGCTTGGTCTTTTGGTGCCCCTACACTTCCTTCTGCAGCCTTTCTGTTGGTGGGGGTGGTGTTTTGTCTCCCTCTAGGTAGTTGTATATCCTTTCACTGATTGATACCTGTTAGTAACTTCCACATTATTGGTAGGCAGGTGATAGGCCTGTAGTTACTGGCTATATTTCCTTTACTCTTGTCTTTTTGTACTAAGGATGTTCTTCCTGTGGTCATCCAGGGTGGGTGCTTGGTGATTTGAGATACAATGCTGGAGTTGTTCTGCTATTCGTGGGT